>NW_008594342.1:3725-8592 GCF_000691845.1 Merops nubicus | reverse complement strand
CCTGCTGAATCATCACTGTGTTTTTAACACTTGTTAACGAAAAATTTTCTGAGCACACATGATCTCTCCTTTAAACTCTTGAAACACTAGAAAATCTTATAAACAGAGGATGTCAGTTCACTCGTCAAGGTAAATGCTGGTAGTTTATCTAGCCTATGTATTTAAAAAGCAGCCCCCAGTTCTCTCTACTCTTTAGAAGGAACATTGAATAGAAAAGCTTCTCTGCAAGCAATAACTTAGACTATGACACATCCACCTGCAACGGATACTGTTATCACTGCTACAGACTGTTCGTCTGTCACCCAAAATTACGGTCTATGAAATCTTGAACAGCATCAACAAACATGAAAAAACTACTAACATTCTTGCAAAGAATTTGGAATTTGGGTTTCATCTTGTAAATGAAAGCTTCAGGTACTAGAGTTAAAATAAATCACAATTCCCTTCTCACAGTGAAGTTAAGTTCAGATTTGCCAACTGACACTGCAGATTCTCAAAGGTTATATAAGTTTAGGATAATATTAGATAATTTAAAAAACAAACCAAAACAAAACCCAAACAATAAACTATTGAGGGCTGATGGAATAAGCAGGTGCTAACTCTGGCTCGGGAAACCCCAGAGAGTAAAGGAAACCTGGATGGTGGGAAAATATTCTGGGGGAAAGTAGTTACATGCTTCCCTTTTTTTTTTTGCCCTGCATATCCATTTTTACTAATAGGATAATTGACAATTTTGTATTCCTAAAAGCAGCAGCCCTGAATGAAAAACGTTTTGAGAAGAAGGGGTAGCAGAACAGAACCCAGAGTACAACTCAGTCAGTAGGTCTGATAAGGAATCAGAGACCATGCCTGAATCTGCAGATGTTCGTTACTAAGCTTAGGCTTTGGAGTTACACTGCTGCTAAGAACCTGTGCAGAAGATCAAGCCTGTAATACTAAATTTCATGTGCAGATCCAAGGACACAGAACAGAAGGCAAGCACAGGAGAAAGCAGGCACTGTCAGTTAGAATGAAAGGAAACTGCTGTGTGTATCACCTTGTGCAGCAGCAGTGCAAGAACTGGTGTACTCATGTAAATTTTTGCTTCTATTCAAAATGAGCACAAAGCTTGGAACAGAGATGGAGGGTTATCCAGAAAAAAAGGAAAATCCAGATGATTTTCAGTCAGCAGCAGAAGTACACATCTTGAGTTCAAGAAACCAAGCCACATTACCGTATTGCCTGCAGTTGTTTTGAATCAATGTATCCAGATTTTCTTTGGATCATATCATAACGTGTCAATAGTGCTAACAGTTTCTTACAAGCATAATGTTTGGGCCATTCCATCTTCTCAGAAGCAAATATCTGTCAGTATAAAGAAAATCACCTCAAACTTTAAAACTTACTTATTCTGCTAGGCATCATCACACTTAGACAACTATGTAGTAGGGACGTGGGTCAAAATACTTTAAATATATTTTTATATACATTAGTGTACTGCCCAGTGCCAGGGGAGGGAACAGTCATCTCTAACAGGGCAGGTTCATCAGCTGCCAGTAACAAGCCAAGGGAACAGTGTAGTGGCAGTAGCAGGGATAAGACAGTTGCTCAACACCTCCTCAGACTCTGATCAGCTATGCAAAGAGCTGTGAAAATTACAGATTTTGAATCCATGAGAGAAGGATGAACGTGGATTTTCACTGGAGCTACATTGCTTAACAGTGGTCTGTTATGCTATATGCAATTCTCCCACTGACATCAATCACAGAAAATGAAACATTTTAGAGCTGGTTTATCAATAAAACCCAAATAAAAATCAATTTCAGAAAATAATGCTAACACACATATATTAACACTCCCCCTCACTTCTTTCCATCCTTCAAAAAAGAAGCTTCACAGGATATTTATCCTTTCTTCTATGGACAGAGGAATAGGCTGGACCACTTTTGAGCTTTGTGCACTTTGAATTAAAGGGCCTCTGAAGTTGAAAGCTGGCAGTACTGTGCTAAACACAAACCTCCTATGTTTTTGGGAAAAAGTGCAACATTCAGAATAGAAGCTACTTCTGCTTGTTACATACAGAAGCTGGCTACCATCACACCAAAATATAATTGAAAAGAAAGATTAACATTTAAAAAAAAGTCCACAATCATGACTTTCTAGAAAACCTGGTTACCATATAAGCACTACATCAGTATGGTGATGAAACAACTAAGAGTAAAAACAAGAGCTGTGTCTGTTAATACCTTTATGAAACGTGGAAAAAAACCAAAAAAAGTAACAGCCCTGAAGCATGTATTAGGCCATGTAATGATACAGTACTTTATAGAGATAATGCAGCACTCAACAACACAGCCTAGTAATAGTGGCCAGTGAAAACAAAACAATGGCAAATCACCTTTCTTCCGAGTTCTCTTCCACTTTTCTACATGCCTGTTTACATCAGTTCATTTGTTTCAGTCTTCAATTTTAGGCTTTCAAAAATTAGCTATATTAAGAAACTCTAACAATTGTTTAATTCTTATTTAGAGTGAAGGTCAAAATTATCACAGATGCCTTCCTTACTAATAAACAAAAAACTACGACTCTGAATATCCAATATTTTGTTATATACCTGAAATGACAATAAATTTGGCCTTTGACATTCCTTTACGTTGATCAATTTATTCTTGTTTACAAGAAATTCTTGGATAACCTTGAGATAAAACAAAAAAAGATGGCAGTTGAGAAGAGGGCAGAAAACCGAAATTTCAATTATTTGATTAAAAAAAATGAGTCTCTAAATAGGCTTGTTTGTTACCTCAGAGAATGGAAAGCCCTCACAACTGATAGCTTTCCTGCAGGTAAAACAAAGGTGTTAGGAACGGAACACAAATGGGGAAAATGCAGAATTCAGATGCTGACCCTGCACATGAAGGCAGGGAAAAGCAGTTTAATTTTCAAGACATTCCTACTTTCTGATGCTGTCCTCAAGTGCATTTGCTTGCTTGGCTCGCTCTGACTGGTGCCATTCGCAAGGGCAGCAGCACTTGGAGTCCCTGGGTTTGCAGGACTGAGAGCTTTCACAGTACTTACATCCACTGTGCTTGTGTTCCTTATAAGACCCTACAGAAGCAGGTGCAAGAAGTGTGAGGAGAAGAGAGGTTTCCAGAATCTCCAAATACAGAAAGCTAACAGTACAAATGCAAAGCTCAGAACACATACGAATCTGACTTGAGCAGCAGCTGTAAGCAGACCTGAGTGCATTGACTGTATTTATACATCTACAGTCAAAACTGACAAATAAAAGCAAGCTTTCCTTTTTGTAATACTTTTTCCAGAGGTTTCAGACCTTATGCTGAGAACTTTATTACCTAAACACTACAGAAGTAGTCCTGACAACATGGCAAACATATAGAAGTACATTGGAAACAAGCTTTTCCTTCTCCAGCTCATGGGTTTGAACAAGTTTACTGATCAAAGATGCTACCAAAATGAGGTGGTTTATGATTAATCTATGTTTAAGAAAACACTGCAGCAAAACCCAGCAATGCTAATAAATTCAGTGCTCGATGCAAGACCACATCAGACAACTAAACAAATAGCTGCTTGTCAGTATACTTTCTTTACTGATATTGTTAGAAAGGCACATTCCACTTGCTATCAACTAGTTCCACATGTGGAGAAAGGTAGTCCCCAGTCTCAAAAACATTTATATAAAGATATATACACATAATATTGCAAACATGATGACAGCCCAGAGGTTGAATGACAAGAAAAGTAGTTTTTAATGCTAGTCATAAAAAAAAACTCAAGACCTAACAAACAAAAGAAACACCACCCCCACCTCACACATCCAGAACAAAAAGTAAACAATTAGGCTAGAAATAATATTCAGTACTTTTCACACTGACCTGGATGATGGCACTCAGAACAGTGAATTACCCTTTTAACAACCAAAGGTGGATTATTATCATATTGAAGTTGTTCTTTCCATTGCTCAAACCTAAAAGGATGATATTAAAAGGATCAAGAAATATTTTAAAGTTTCACACTTAAAAAAAAAAAACACTGAAAAATAGTCCCTTTATACTTCTCAGGCATCTACCAGAGAAACAGAGCTTTCCAATTTATGAAGCAGATTTTTAACAGTACATTATATAATTGTTGGATTACTAGTATTGACACACACATTATGATAACAAACATAGAAAGCATTTGGTATCCCATGTCCTGATCCACAGCACAATTAAAAATGAGCAAGACTCTCCTCAGTCCCTATGTCTTCCGTTCCAATAGATCAACATACATCTGCTACCTCAAGAGCTAGGAGCCAGCTGATGTTTAAAACAATTAGCAAAACACATAATTAATTTAGGAAATATAAAATAAGGAAAGTGGTAATCTCTTCCTCCCTCCCCCAAATTTAAGTATTATAAACAATGTATGGGAGCTGAAGTATGTACCAGCAAGTATTTGAGTAAAATCTAAGTACTTTAGCATAAAACATAAATATTCATTTTACCTTTGCAATAGGTTTTGACCCTGTAAGGTCTCAATTAACTTTAAAGCTTGTTCCTTCCCAACTCCTGGAACGCCCTATAGAGACAAAAATATGAAACATGATTTAATGACAAATAGGAAGTATTCAGATTTTCCTAAAAACTGTTTTCATAATGTTATGTAGAGAAAGGACAAAAATAATCCCAGATGTTGACAACAGATTAAGAAAATATTTTTTTATTAAGTTCTAAAGTCAGAGGTAGGGACAAGATTACAGCTGTACTACCAGTGTAATACACAAGCTGAATAAAATGTTCTTACACTCAATAGCAGCTCAGATAAAAGATGGTGGAGAAGAAGCTAGTAGAGAACACTAGCAAGAAAAACAAACCAAACACAACCTCTT
>NW_008594342.1:0-3694 GCF_000691845.1 Merops nubicus | reverse complement strand
TCTTCCCCTATCTGCAACAGGGCAGCAATATAAAATACTGCTAACATTCCTGCCAGTTTACTGCCAGTAAGCTGAAACTTTTCAGAATTGTCTTGGAAAGACAAGACAGGGACAGACCTTTTGGATTTTAGAGACAAAAGGCTGAAACCTAAGAGACAAAAGAGATAGATAGGACAAGAGGTAATGGTTTTAAACTAAAAGAGTGTAGATTTAGGCTAGACATAAGGAAGAAATCTTTTACAATGAGGGTGGTGAAACACTGGCACAGGTTGCCCAGAGAGGTGGTAGATGTCCCATACCTGGAAACATTCCAGGTCAGGTTGGATGGGGCTCTGAGCAACCTGGTCTAGTTGAAGGTGTTCCTGCTCAGTGCAGGGGGGTTGGACCAGATGACCTCTAAAGGTCCCTTCCAGCCCAAACTATTCTACAATTCTGTGAGTTAAAATGCACACACACACACTGCTTTTCCAGTATCCCTTTCAATCCTTAGTGTATTTTGCCACGGATCAGTACAGCTGAATATAAGGACTGTATTGAGTGTGCTTTCTACAGCATTACTGCAAATAAATCTGTAGCTTATTTTTATTCTTCTGTAATGGCTGAACTGAATATATGCAACCTTGTGAAATAAATGTACATTCAAAGCCCACTGGAAGTTCTCATTGGACTGTGGCCAGACACTGAGGCAGAGAGTCAAATACTCAGCTTCTGCAAGGAAAGCACCATTTTGATATATATTCAACAACGGAAGTGCCATTAGAGAGTGACGTTCTCGTTTCTCTGTTCTGCCAGTCCCCACTCCCAATGCACCCCTGTAACTCAGCTTTTTTTCCTTAGAAGTTTCTGTCTTTATCCACTTTGTTAAGCTGCAGTAACTCAAAAGCCCCATCTGACATTACATAATCATGTTACTTTAGGACCATGCAAGAACATGGCATTCTGGGAGCTGCTACTGCCACTACAATAACCACTGATTAGCCACTTGGTTCTTTACTCCCTCTCTCTTTACACACTTAATTTGTAATAATAATAAACCCCAACTGTTTAAAGATTCCTGCAATAGAAGCAAGCCTTTCAGAAAAAAAAAAAAAAAACAACAAAACCAAACAAAAACAAAATAAAGAGAGCTATTTCCTTTTCCAGCAGTATCAGCTGTTTAAAAGGGCAAATTTGAACACCATGGTTTAAGAATAACTAGAACACTACTGCAAGCCTGAGTGGGAGCAACCACTTCCTGAAGTCACCATACAATGAACTGCATGGAAATCCAGTTTCAAACCCACTTCCCTTCCATTTCAAATAGCCACTACAGCAGCTTCTGTTCCAAGACTCAAGAAAAATTCAAGACCTTACAGAAAAAAAATACTAAACAAAACAAAAGTGAAGTAGTAATGGATGAGATTTCTCTCACTTTATTCGTTACACAAACTTTCAAACAGGGGACTTCTACTTCTTCATAAATCATGTTTACAAACAAGGGAACTAAAAGGGGATACTCCAAACTGCATCCAGAACCAATGTAACTAATAACTATAGTCCAAAACTATCACTACCACGTCTTACAAACAGCACAGGCAAAGCTGTTTTTCTCTTTTTCCACAGCTCCTCTGCCAGGGAGGTACTTACACACCAAAGGTTACAAAGCACCCTCACAAACAACAGAGTTCTCCCATCTTTGATCAACGTAATGAACAACTAAAATTGCTGTCACCTCTGCTACAGAAAAAGTCTGGAATAATATATAACAGTTTAGAAAGATTAATGTTCATGAACCAGTTTGTTTATCTTTAATCCTACACAAATAAAATTTACAGTGACTTACTAGGCATCTTCTTCAGCCAGATCTCAGTAATTGTGCATTGTATACAGTTTTGTCAGCATGAACACATCTCCCTTGATATAGTTTACTGTTTTTCAAGACAGCATAAGTACCTAATAAAAAATAATTATATTGTCTACCTTTGGAAGATAATCACAACCCAGAAGAACAGCTAGCCCAATCAAAGACTCTCTGTCACAACCAAGCTTCTCCTTAATAGAGGACATTGTGTAACAGTCCAGATGTGGATCCTGCAAGAGAAATTTATCACACATTATCTCTGTAACATCAAGTAAGGAACTGCCTTGAGTCCTATTCATGTTCAATTGGAGACTAACAGTATTTAAGTATATTCATAATAAAACAAACCTGTAAGATGCAGATGTGTCAACACTGTTACTAGACCCAGGAGGCTGACCACTCCCATGTGTCCTAATGGTAAATTTATAGGAAGTCATCACCTTACTCAAATTCTCCAGGGGAGGGTGTGTGTGGGGGTGGAAATTATGTTTGCTCCTTAGCTTTATATTACACATCACAGGACACTACAAACACAGACATTAACACCACAGGTGTTCTTCAGTTCAGTAGTTTTGCTCTCACAACCAATACACGGATCACCAGCGAATGAAACAAAACATTTCAGTCTTAAACATACCATTTTAAACTCACCCAACTTCAAGAGGTTAAGTGTGATAACACTTAAGTAATTGTTTCAAGTCCCTTCCTTCTATTTCATTGGGTAAGAGGTTAAAGAGGGGTGAGCACAGGATGAGGGCCATTACCTTGGCATTCATGGCAAAGCTCCTGTAGACAGTCTGAGCTCCGTACAAGAAGACGTCCCCGTCGCCGGTGAGGCAGCCGTCCACCAGCCCGCGGGCCTCCAGGCAGGCGCACATGGCCTCCGCCTCCCCTGCCGCCTGGACCCAGGGCACGCCCACGCACTCCAGCAGCTCCACACACTGGCAGAAGGAATCCAACAGCAAAGAGAGATCCCATGCTGCATTAGAGCCACTTGTTACATGCATTTTCCCAGACAGAAGTGTATACAAAACCTGCTACTGTTTCAATGGCTATAGAACGCTACACCAGTGCAAGCACTACTTTAGGAGAAATACATTTTGCTGGAACAGTGAAAAGAAATATTCAACTAAGATCAAAGTATTAGTTACAGGACTTGAACACAGCATCATTAATGGTTACTCTTTCACACAAATGTTAACACTTCAAAAAGATATTTAGGATACTTTCCAAGAAGAGTAACAAAAGAATAGGTCTTTATGAAGCAACCGTTTACTCAAGCAGCAATACTGGGATAGCACAGACAACTTCCAACAGACACCAGACTCCTCAAGAACATCAAGCATGAAAGTACAGTTCTGTCAGCCTAATTAATAAGATGGGACCATGGTGCAAGACATACAGATACACATTTCTTAAAAATTTTAGAAAAAATAATCTTAGAATTTATTAATAAGACATGAAATGATACATTCAATCTACTGAAGCCAAGAGCATCTATAAATTCTATTTAATAAAATGCTGAATAGACAAATATGGTTAAATATCTGCAACAATGAATGAAGAAAATTACTGAATAGGAGGCCTCTGTAACCGGAGTTGTCTCCACCATCTACATCAAGATGACTACACAATCTTCCTTTTAAATTAATTCAGCAGGTTCATTCACACTCCATTATGGCTGTGCCTCACTACAGTATAACAAGCACAGGAACACATCAGATAAGGGAAGTATTCTAACTGACTTCTAGAGTATTCTAACTCCTCTACAATAACAGTTGACAGATGCTGTCAGGTCAAATTTCAAAGGCACGTGTTGCCTCAAAACTCACAGAATCATAGAATCATTAAGGT
>NW_008594341.1:0-433 GCF_000691845.1 Merops nubicus | reverse complement strand
CCTAACAGTGACAAGTGTCAAAGTTCTCATTGCCTGTGGAGCATAATATAGTGCCATTATCACTGGATAATGGTTTTAATTTGTGATACTATACTAGTTTTTCCCTATTTCACTCAGTATACAGACTTAATGTGTGAAGAAATAAACTGAAACTTAAGCATATGACTGTGTATCTGGCTTAATGGCTTGCTGGTTGTTGACTGTGAAAACCAAACACTATTTTTATGTGATAATTTAAGAAATTGGCATATAGTACAGCTTGCATTGGCATAAAGATTCAATTTTTGGATCTCATATTTAAATGCAGATTTTTTTCCTCCCTTCCTTTTCATAGTATCCTTTCCAAAGAGCATCTATTGATCTTTATACACTATGTAGTAGGGATAACTTTTTGTTCCAAGTGTCACAGTGCAAAGCTGGAGACTTTTTAGTT
>NW_008594340.1:42693-83928 GCF_000691845.1 Merops nubicus | reverse complement strand
CAAGCAGTTCCCTGTCTCTCTTGAGCTAAGGGGCTCAGAACTGGACAAAGTACTCCAGATATGGCCTCACCAGGGCAGAGTAGAGGGGCAGAAGGACCTCTCTTGACCTACTTGCTACTCCCCTTATAATACACCCCAAGATGCCATTGGCCTTCTTGGCCACGAGGGCACACTGCTGGCTCACGGTCATCCTGCTGTCCACTAGAACACCCAGGTCCCTTTCTCCTACACTGCTCTCCAGCAGGGCAGTCCCCAGCCTGTACTGGTACTTAAGGTTATTCTTTCCCAAGTGCAAAACTCCACACTTGCCCTTGTTGAACTTCATCAGGTTTCTCCCCGCCCAGCTCTCTAGCCTGTCTAGGTCTCTCTGAATGGCAGCACAGCCTTCTGGTGTGTCAGCCACTCCTCCCAGTTTCGTGTCATCAGCAAACTTGCTGACAGCACTCTCTAATCCCTCATCCAGGTCATTGGTGAATATATTGAAAAGCACCAGCCCCAGCACTGACACCTGAGGGACCCCACTAGACATAGGCCTCCAACTAGACTCTGCCCCATTGACTACAACACTCTGACTTCTTCCCTTCAACCAGTTAGCATCCCACCTCACTACTTGGTCATCCAGACCACACTTCCTCAGTTTACCTGTGAGAATGCTGTAGGAGACAGTGTCAAATGCCTTGCTGAAATCCAGATAGACCAGATCCACTGCATGGCCACCATCCATCCACCTGGTAATGTCTTCATAAAAGGCTATCAGGCTGGTCAAACATGGCTTCCCCTTGGCAAACCCATTCTACATGCACCTAATAACCTTCTTATCCTTTATATGCCTAGAGACAACGCCAAGGATATGTTGTTCCATCACCTTTCCAGGGATGGAGGTGAGGCTGACTGGTCTGTAGTTACCTGGATCATCCTTCCTGCACTTCTTATAGACTGGAGTGACATTCGCTTTCCTCCATGAACACTGGGTAAGTATTTTTTCTTCTAGTTAGCTGTACAGTCAGCAGAAAAAGGCACAAATGACGCTACCAGAAATAACGATTTAAAAAGTTACTCAGTAATTCTCAGTTCAGTGATGTATCCAAATTTCCTTGGGGAGGAAATAAACTCACAAAGAAGGTGAATAACAGCAAGTTACTAGTAACTCAGGTAGCACTAATTATTTAACCATAATGTCAATGATATATAGCCAATGTTAACGTCATGTAAATATCCATAGCAGCTATATTCCAAAAAGACATGAAGAAGAGGAATTAACTAAACATGTTTTTGACTTGTTTTTCACTGTCCTAAACTTGAATGTTACATGATAAATGTGGTCCTGATCTTCAGACTTCCCAAAAAAGACAATAAGATGAAGGTCTCTTACTGAAGTTGTCAAGGAAACCCATGTTGTTAAAACGTGGCATGTGCTTAAATATTTTGGAGTCTGCAATATTTAAGAGCAGCACATCCATATTTGCCAGCTGAGGCCATCTTTTCCTCATCCTCCTTTTTCTTTGTTTGATTTCTTCACTTTCAGATTTAAGGTCTAAAAAATGAAGGGGTGGGAAGAATCACTCGAGTTTGCATGGTAAGGGGGAGCAAATAACTGAGAATATTCATATTTTCCTGAAATAATGACTAACATGGAACCCTTCATCATATGCTCTCACTGCTTTTAATACAATTAGGCCAACAAGAAATGGGATTAGGACAAACTGTTTGTATCTGTTTTATGGATGAGAATCTGAGGGCTGGCAATCCTGAAGTTTTATCTCCACAGTGCAGTTCAGAGGCACTTACAGGCATCTCACCCGATATTTCTTAATGAAATAAATTAGCTTCAGTGTCCCATTTTCCAGAGAATCAGGTAGCATACCCAAGGTAAAGTTGAGTCTCAGGGCAGCTGAGATCGGTTGGAAAGATTTTTGCGATGACGTACAGATGCATAGGATACACAGTCTCTTTGGCAACCAGAAAGCCAAAGAGTCTGATTCTGTCCAGCAGACTAAATAAAGGGTGTTTTATCTTCCCTGCAGCATACTCCTGTCTCTTTTCCATGGCAAGAGGGACTTTAGTGACAGGGTCAAACAGCTGTCACATATTGCACAAACCTACAATGGGTAATGGATACAGTTATACTTCATGTAGATTAGTCACACCCAAAGAAAACTTGCTTTTAAAGTGGGAATGAAAAACAAAAACATTCCTTTGTCCCTATTTTTTTTTTTTGAATGACCAAAATGATCATATTAACATTGCTCTTCACAAAAAGGAATGTGCTTATAATGCTTCTATAAATCCTGTCCAGTTACCATTGTAAGCACAGGGAACCTTAAAAATTATTTCAAGACACAAATCAGGTTAAGAACTACTATTTGCAATGGATAACAATCTGTCCAACACTTTTACAAAGGCTAGAGTACTGTACACAAAGTGTAATGCAATAGCTCCCTTATTTATTCCTATTTTGCAGAAAGCAGAAACTCTTCTTGCCATGCATTACCCTATTATGTTCCTTCTTGGGAACCTGAGACCTTTTGAATCTATCTTCTGAGCCATTTTAATATGCAGCAGAACAAAAGGATCACAGTGTCACTGATGAATACACTGTAAAGCCTGAGCCATAATTACAAAAAGCAAATGGAAAATGTATGCATATAGATAGAAAAAAAGTACCATATGCAAGCACAAAAATAATATTTTTTCACCATATTTATGTTATTTAGCCCTTTTTTATTTCTCCTGGCTCCTCTCAAAGAAATTTTTCTTTCAATAGTCTCTTCAGACATGGAAAAGGACACCAAGGGGAAGGAAGAATCAGCTTTCATTGAAGCCGTGACTAAGGGCCATGATCTTGGCATAGACCCCTGACCCTCATGTCTGTAGCATTATACAGAGTGTCTGATGTGATCAGCACAACCTTGTTATTCAACTTTTGTACTGTGCATATTTAATTTCAAAACACATTCCAATGGCAGCGGGGAAAAATTGCCCTCTTTTAAGTGTATGATTCACCAGCTCTTTAGAGTCAGTTAGTGGCAGATGGGCAAGTGTGAAAACTTCTATTTGTGATCTCACACTATATAATGAGCACAAGCCACCACTGGAATCACAGTTTCTGCATGGAGAGCCCTGTGCACTCAGAAGTGGTTCTCCTAACTTAGTGGGAGCTGTGCCAGAAGGCCCGGACACGGTCGCTGTGCCTCACAGATACCCCAAGGAGCACCACAGGCTTTATGAGGCTTCCCTGCAGGAGGCCTTTGCCAAGCCAGTACCCTCTGCTGCAGGGCAGCCTTTGGACTTTGTGCCTGGGAGGCCCTGGCACCCCATCTTTACCTTTTCACCTTGGGTGCTCCTTTACCAGAGAGTACATAGCATCTGCTCTCTGCCACTGTTAAATAACTGCATTATAAAGTGGCAGTCTGGATTCTAAAGCACTTCTTTTGCACAAAGTAGTCTCAATCTGTCCCGCAGTCTATAAAACAGAGAGGTTTCCAACAGAGTGAATGATCCAGTTTCACCTGGGAGTGAAACTTCTTAGTATACAGCCTCTGTGAATCAAGACCTAATTTTCAGCTGAAATTTTAACAGAAAAGATGAAAATAATGAGATATCTAGAGAAACTACATGGAAAGAAATTTGTCAACTGTTGTACTTTAAAGACTATCATCAAGCCTTCTGGGTCCTTAAAACTGAAGAATGCAAACGCATTTATGTGCAATTTGTCCACTGGAAATGAATTAATTTTCTCCAGTTAAAATTAGAACCTTGTATAAATTTGACCAATAATGGGACATGAACAACTGTGAAATTTAAAAAAATTCAGGCTCCTACATTATTATTATTGCCTGTAGTTATTACACTGCATTGGTTTGTACAGGCTAATCAGGAATTAGAACTCAATTCTGCAAGGCACTGTACAAATAACAAAGAAAATAGTCTCCACCCCAGTGGTCTTGACATTCATGGTATCTGATACAATGCAAAATTTTAAGTGATAAATGAGGAGAATGAAATGACAATAAAGGAAAGTGTTTTGGCAGCTGCAGCTCAGCTTGCTATGTAATCTGCTCAATTTCAGAGAAGGAAGTTTCAGTTTCTTTTTCTGAGTCTTCAACTCATTCCAGTTTTTGGCAAGGACCAGAGACCTAATCTTGTGAAGTGCTGAATGCCTCCTGTGATATCATCATCCTCTTAGTGACAGCCCCCAAAGTAGAAGGACTAAAAATACTGTAGAAGTATTTTACTGAAGAAGAAAGAAAACAAGAGGTGATGGAAATCTGGAGATAAAAATCGCTCTTGAAGGGGTTTCACCCCAGTTAGGCAGCTTTTGGCTACAAAAAAAAAAAAAAAAGAAGCTTAAGGAAGGTCAATGATAACAAGGTTCAGCATCCAGGGATTGGGTATATGTCCAACATGAATTGAACTTCACATTCTTCTTGGTGTATGCTTAACACACTTCTTGATAAGTTTACTGCAGATCAGCATAGGGCAACGAAAGATTTAATATCTAATAGAAATTATAATGTTGGGTAACTATAAAAACCCAAGAGAGGGACTTTTGTACATGGACAATTTTTAGCAACATCATTTACACTGCAGGAGAAGATGAAAGATAAAATATTAGCTAATCTGGAAGAGGAACAAGTTGTAAGACATTAATAAAAATATCCAGTAACTCATCTCTCATTTCATTAACGTTGGGAGTTCTTCCTGCAACGTAATGGAAACCTCCTTCAGTATATCTTCTTTTCCTTTTTGCTCTATCTTATGTTCAAAAGGCATGAAATATTTCTGCTTTGCTTAGTTATCATTTGTGGTTGCACCTGAGATGCATGAGGGTCCTTTTAGACAATTACAGCAGTTTGTTGCTGAAACAAAGAGACCAGAGGAAACAGAATTTAAGTAAGACCTGACTGTTCTTATCTACATGGCTGAATTAGGGGAATTTTGCTTCTTCTTCAGCCCTTGCCATTAAGAATGTAGTCTGACTGAATTAATTCTAAAATTAGAAAGATATGTCAGACACCATCATAACTCTGTCTTTCAGACAAAGTCAGTCCTCTTAAACTTTACTGTATCATGTAGAGACACTGTGGTATATCTTCAGGAATAACAGGTAAAGTGCTGGGGTTAAACCCCCAGCCCTGAATGAGAGTTGGCATATGGATGATGTCCACAATCAGGACCCGCCTGGTTGCTTTTCACCCAGGGTCTGGCCAGCTTCAGTTGGGAATTGATTGGAAGACCACCACCAGATGCCCCCACCTTCCACATTAAGTTGGAGGCAGGGCAAGGAGTCACCTCTATAAGAACCTACTCTCCTTGAAATGTAGTTGGGTGGCCTGTCCATGTAATGCAATGTGGTGTATAGGAGTTCTGGTTATTGAAAGGGCTCCCTGACTGTGTATAGCAAGTGGAGCTCCCAGGATGGTAGGGCAAGATGATGAGTCTCTCTCCTGGAGTTATCATATGATTTGGATTGGACTGATCACCTAGGTCCTTCCATCTACCATGGCATGGTTTTGGAGTCAGCTTGCTCCCTTCTGCATATTTGGTGTTGTAAGTGAACACATTGACTTATTCTTTCCTCCAGTGGTGTGTCAGGTTGGATCATTGGTGTGTGATTTAAGAGTGGATCGAGGACTTTGGTTGCTGGTTTGCCTGTTGATGATAATATCCTTCTTAGCTGGGCAAGTGGTCAGCAGAAGAACAGGCCAAAGTTCAAGACTTGGTTCAGTATAACAGTATGTTTTCATTGTAGATTTTCACCCTTTTTCTTTTTTTCATGCTATCCACAATCAAAATGTGAGTGTTTGTGTTTGAGTCTCAGGGTAGCAGGGGCTAAACAGAAAGCCAGCTACAAACAGTCCCTGCAATGTCTCTTGTTGAAATCCAGACTGATTCTGGGCTCCCAATAATTTGACGTCACCTCCAGTTTTTGGTTAGCAGGGAAGTTAAAATAGACATTTTTATTTAATTAAGATACACAGATTATGAGTAACAGAGATTATTAACAAATATTTTTGAAGAAAGAGAAAGCAATGTGCTCTCTCTAAAACGCCTTGGCCCACAGCCAGTTATTATTATAAGCTGGCTGAGCTGGCGTGAAGCCAAGAAGCTGATAATTTAGCATGAAGCCAAAATGGATGGCTTTTCTCCCATTCCCCTCGTTCAGTTATAGCTTGTGGGTGTGACAAACATTTCTACCGCCTAAATTTTCAGAACTGCTCATGGATCAAGTGTGTGTATGCCTGTGAGGGCGGAGGTGGTGCTGCAGGAGATCTGCCATGTATTGTGTGTTTAGAAAAGGATATGACACTGTTTATAATCTTACAAGAGTTCAGCTGCTGCCTCATTTTATTCATTGAGGTAAAGGAGAAATTCAGATGTCTTCTTCCTGGGTCTTATTTTCTGCTCTGACATCTGAGAGACCTAACCAGACCAAGGGATGCACAAGACTTGCCTTTCAGGTGCACTGAAGTCCATGGCAGCTGTTCTGTGAGCTCAGCATTCCCCAGAGAATGGGATGGCAGCCCATCCAGACTTTTATCTTGTTTATCTCTGATACCACTTGCCCCAGACAGACAGCAGTCAGTGCAAAACAGCATTGAGACTGCCCCATCTCCCCAACACCACACATGATTCCCTGATAGGGGAATGGCATCTGCCTAAGTGGGAGGGAGGGCAGGGGCAGTGGCAGGGTAGCTTCCTGCACCTGAAGCATTGCCATTGTAACACACAGTCAGCTGCTTGCCATGGTGTCTGCAAGAGCAGCTTCATGCAGGGGTCCTATAGCCATGGAGACAGATTTGGAAGCATTTCCCTTTTTTTCCCCTCCTTTTTCTTCCTCTGTAAAGTTTTTGTGGTAAGGTATGGCATGAACTGTGATGCTTATGTCAGGAAAAGTAATTGAGAGAAGGAACAGATTTAGGGGATGGGAGGCTGAATGAGGCGTCAGTAGACAAGTTTCCACACATTAGAGAGCTGTATATCTGCAGTTGACCTGGAATAAGCATATCATTCCTATCAGCTCTGCCCATCTCTGGGATCTGTTTACATACCTTTCCTTCACTATCTTGCACCAGAGATGATGAAGAAGGAAAGGCTTCTTGAAATCTGGGAAAAGCTAGAGTATACCACAGTGATTGCTCTCTTCACTTACATTGAACTTATACAGAGCTTTTCACCTCTTTACTGAACATTGCATGGTCTTCTACGCAAGTCCTCAGAAGCATATATTTTCAGTTTATTGCTGAATTTCAGCTGAAATGGATTAACAGGTAAATGGGTTAAGAAGCAGAACAGCAGCTTAGAGTGGTAATTAACTAGAAGATCTTTAACATAGACAAGGCTTCCATGATACTTTGTCTTACAGTCTTCATGGCAATGCTACCTATGATGTAAAATTTAACTGGCAACCACTATGTGGACCCTAATAATGGGTTAATATGTTGATCAAATTAACCGATAGTATGGCAAAACACAGTTTCTGCAGCCTTCCCATACTAAATGAAATCTGTGTCTTGCCCAGACTGAGCCCCTGGAATAGTACAGGGTTTAAACTTGCTTACCATTTCACTAGCCAGCAGACAGAGTAGGTCAAAACTTTCCTTTCAACCACTCTGGCCTTCTCAGTGTGCTACATACTGTGAACAGTACCCAAGAGGTGCGGGGGGCTAATGAGCTAATGTGGCATGAACACGCAGGTGACTGGATCTCACACAAGTCATCACATATGTGGTTACCAAATACCCCTGCTCCTGTAAGAATGCATGTATTATGCATAGAAGCCAGCTGGTCATTTATCCAAGCAGACACAAAGGGACTTCAAAAGGCTCTTGGGTAAACGGAGATGTGAAAGACAGAGTCTACATGAGTCAATACGTTTTCTTTATTTCTTTCTTTAAAGCCAGTGATGGGTATTCATTGGAGATCTAACATAAAATAGCCTGTTCATCCAGCTTGCATAGCAGAAGACACCCTCCAGATGAAAAATTATAGCCAGCTATGCATGACTAGAAACTCGTGTGTCAGAGTCTCAGGACCAGGTTTCAGCTTGCGGATAATTATTTAATGCAGGCTAATATATTATTTCTTGCAAATCTGAGACAATCAAATGGAAAATAAATACATGGCCAGGTTCTCCAGGAGATTGTCTGTGCCTCTCAAATGTATCAACATACAATAAGCCTCAGTTAACAGGGCACTGGCAGCAATACCCAACGCAGCTGATTAAGATGAGAAAGCATGATCATGGCCATGTGACTAGGGACTTTGTGCCTAATTCCTTGTTACATTACTCCCACTTTCAAACAGTGCAGTAGATCTGAGTGGAGTTATTCCAGCTTCAAACTGGAGTGATACACTACAAAAAAACCCTATGAGCTCTGGAGAGTTTAATGACTTTATTTTTCCAGTGCAGAAAAAGGGTGTGTTTTCCTGTAGACAGATTACAGTTACACGATTACAAAAGATAAATGTCTGAGTAAGAACTGTAGGCTTTGGCCTCTAGGAGGTGGGCCTTGATTCAGCAGAGTGCTTAAGTAGTTGCAGAATGTTGAGTAATGAGCAGCTCCATGACTTAAAAACAAGGTCTAACTATAGAAGTTGTGGTTTAGTGGTTGAAGGCAAGATCTGGGATTCAGGGCTTTATGCATTCTGATCCCAGCTTTAGTGGTCTTCGTGGTCTTCTCTATTTTTAATGTGCAAATAGTTATCCTTAACTCATGAAAAGCACTAAGCTTTATTACATAACATGGTTAACTTTTACTTTTGTTATTGTTCTGTCTCTCAGAGTGCTCTACTTAACCTGAAATGCTCCGCTTTTGTACCTTGGAGCATGTCTAGTTTGTATCTGGTACTATTCTTAAACAGCCTCTCATCAAAAGGATAAGGGAAGACTACTTACCGGTGACTCTGCGGTGGATGGTACAGTTCTCTAGCTACCCAGACAAAGCTGGGAAGGGTAAAGAAATGTCCCTTTCCTTGAACAAATGCATACAACAGATCTCTGACAGTTTTACTGACAACACTGTGAAAGACATGGATTAATCAGAAAAGACTTGCTCACTCTATAAATTGCTCTTATAGGAGGATCAGTAACTCTAACATGAATAGGCATTCTTCAAAGACTAATTCAGATGGTGAGGGAAATGGTTCTGTGTTATGTGTCATCATCTTGTTTAGAAAATTTTTGTCAGTGATCTAACAGGCTGTCTGTGTATACCTTAGTTTTATTGTACAGAGAATGCATGAGAACCCCAGGAATGAGGAGAGATATTTCTGTACCTGTACCAACAAGTTCTTGCACCAGAACTCTTCTTTTGATACTCATTCCTTGAACCAGGGTTGTCCACAGTCCAGGCAACAGCAGAATTCTGTGACATAATGACATTGGGAGTTCTAAATAGAAAAGGTCTATTTGCAATAAAAATGTTCTCTGAACATGAATAGACAGTCACCTCTGTAGGCAGCAACTAACTCACAGACACTACTTTTTTTGAAACTCCTATGTACTGCTGTTCTCAAAAAGCTACTGAATTTCAGTAATTGCTACAAAGTTTGGTAAATATTATATGATGCAAATTCTACAGTTTTGTGAACTTTCCCACAAACACAAAGTAACAGCAAAATGCCAGCTATAAAATATTTGTTCAAACATTAAAATCTTTTTTTTTTCACATTTTTTACATAAGTGTTGATGAAGTTGTGAATAATAATACTCTGTTGGCTCCTCTCAAAATCAAAACAATATAGGCAAAAAGTAAGTGAAAAAGACAGTACAGTTCTCTACAGGTTTATTGTATAGATTTTATTCTGTGTTTCTGAAGCGGAATTTTCTATTCTTTATCTTCTTTGTTAGTATTGGATTTTCAAATGTCTGGGGGATGGCAAAAGAGGGAACAAGGTAAACAAATATTGATGATTTATTTTACAAGATTTTGCTTGTTTGCTGGAAATCTCTGCTAAAAACTTCCTTCATGAGTGATGATGAATGAGAGAATGTAATGGAACATCATACCAAATGGGACATGGACCTTTAGTCAAAGCTGAACGTGTTCAGCTGACCTACCTGGATATTGCTGTACTGCTGAAAGCTTTTACTGCAAAGGTTCATTGCCGCAGGAATAAAGAAACATGAAGCCCTACAGAAAGGTACAAATACTGCAATCAGGAACCGATTCTCGGACAGGCATCTGAGAAAGGAATTCAACCTGATTTTCAAACTTTTGTGATTTGGGATTGTAATAGGAGACTTTACTGTCTTCCAGTCACATTTTAGTCGGAGCCTGGTCTGTAGGCTGTGTTGTAAGCAAACCTACTGGATGAATCCTTCTGGGAATACATCTCATGTGTACAGGCTGAGTGGCTTTAGGTGGTGAATTAGATGACGAGCTTTCACGATAATGTCAAGAACAATGGATTTCTGCAAGTATCCTATTGATTACTAATCAAAATGCAGGTGTCCACTTTTATTGTGGAGAGCATCCTATGACTCACATTATTCCTTGTGCTATCGACATTTTCTGCAATTAGAATCCCGTGTCTGAGTAAGGCCCTGGATTGTTCTTTGGCTATTTGACAACTTTTATCCAATTATGCATAAATGAATTCTAATTAATCCTAACATTCTCACTAGTTCAGTCCAACTGTTTGTATTGTGTGCGAACATAGTATGGAACAACAGAAAAAAAAAAAAAAAGGTTAAATGATAGAACATTAACATTATATGTTACTTGGCTTTAATTTCCAGTCTGAGGCAGCATCTTTGGTTACCTGCTGGGTCATGTATCTACATAGAGGTGTCATTTAAACATGCTATTAAAATGTGCCCAATGTCTTTGTGTTCTGTCTGCTTTTAAACTTGAGTATAGATCCCCCAGGCATTCATTGTGCATGCAATCCCATGTAAGACAGTAGCAGCAGGGGACAAAATGAAGCAAAAGGATTGTATCTGACAGTCATTTAAAAGGAGTTGCTCACTTGATCAGAGTACTGGACACCTGCCTGTGGAATCTAATCTAGGAAAAAAAAAAAATCCATTTCCCTGGATGTTTTTGCACATTTATTTGTTTAAAGATTTCACCTTAAACAGCTTTGATCACACGGAGGATAGTGGAAGGTAAGTGCACAGAGTACAGAACATCTGTCTCATATCTAGAGAAAGAATTCAGAAACATATGTGTTTGTACAAAGTGGTTTGCAAAACTCTCATGATCCTGAGCCTGTATGTGGCACCGATTTTTGCTCAGGCAAGCATGAAACTGCAGTAAGAACATTTTCCTCTAATACAGATCAGTGGAAGTGGTATCATCAGATGGTCAACGGGAACTTTCCCTGGAGGGGCTGAATACAATTTTACCTCAGCCCAAGCTCAGTCGAGTCAACCGGAATATGCCTGTATGTGACCTGGGAGAGTTCAGCAGAGATTGTAGGCATACTCTGTGGAGCATAAGAACTAGGAAGACAAGAGAGAGACAGAGAGAAGCTGACAAGGTGAACATTCCTGTAGTTTTCAGTTACACTTAAAATATGGTCACAAAGGCAGGTCTTACCACACACCTTAGTTATCACTCATGTATTATCTTCATTATTTTACTTTTTTTATTTTTTACTTTTACCACAAAGCTTTGCATATATGAGTGTTATTTAACTGAAGGTTGATAGTTTTGCTGAAATCTAGCTTGGTTCTTTTGGAGTACATTTTTGCATCTGTCAGTCAACAGTAACTTGTAACTCAACTCTGCTTCTACTAAACTATGCTTAAATGAATTGCCTTTACTGTAGCATAGCAACTTATTTATCCAGTCTTCACTGTTTTCAGCCTGTCTCTTTATCTATCCCTTATTACATCTAGTATCTAAATGTCTGATACTCTTCTGTGGATTTTAGCCTGACAACACCCCTGTCAGGTAGGAAGTATTATTCTCCCATTTTATAGACATGGGAAAAACTGGGACTTGCAAAGGTCACAGAGGAAGTCCTGGGGTGGGCTGAGCACTTGGTGCAGGCCTTTGGGATCTGCATATACTGATATATATACTAAATTAGATTTACTAATCAGGCTGTGTAAGAATAGTAAATGTAGATAGCCTCGGTTTGTAAATAATAATCTTCAACTACTTGTAGTGCTTGTGCCTTATATTTTTATTCTTATCGTATTGGGTTCCATAGATGATTTAAGCATTATATGAGTTACACTGATTACACAAAACCTGATTTTTTAATGCAAATATTTTTTTCAAAAAAAAAAAGCTATTTCTATGTGTAGATTTACAAAGCACAATGCAAAACTATTCTGTGTTTACTTTGCCCGGTATTTCTGTAAGACAGAAGAAAATCTGTAATGAGTCTGGCAAGGCATTTCAGGCTGACGTAATAGTGATGAAAAAACCCACATTTCTGTCCTATCACACAAAATAATGAAAACCGTGTTTTGTATTTAAGACCGAAGTGGTGTTTAAGAATTCAAACGGCTGGTTTTGGCAGACATCTAATTGTAATACTGTAGCATGGCTGCAGGCAATTTTCTTTGATTTAATTAGATGAACTGTGGTATTTTTTTCTTTTTGCAAAAAGGCTTTATTATGTAGAAATGAAATATGTATAAATTTAATTTTTAATCTTGTCACTACAGAGTAGGAAGGAATAAGCTGATTCTTTTAATTTACCCTCTTTGTTTAAGTAAAAAAAAATTAAATTAATCTTATCACAAATGTTTATGAGTAATTGATTTGAGTTCTGCACTCCAGTCAGAAGTGATAGAGTTAAGATTGCTCTGTGTTTCTTCTGAACTGAATCGACTGCAACCATCTTACAGTGTGTAAACACAAACACTTTGTAGCCTCTATTATGTTATTTTTCCTCCAGACTATGATAATATTTCCACTTAAATCAGAGTTTTGTCTAGGAAGTAGATCAATCTAAAAGATTTATGTTGCAACCTTTCTTTGTGGATTTCTTTCTTTTTACATAGTTGTCTGTTAAGTTTAACTCCAAAAAGTAAAGGCTCTCTTTAATACCCATTTCAGTTTTTATTTGTGGGCCAGATCCAGAGGATATGATTTTAAGTAAACCGTAAGCAATTATAAATAAAGGTAATCAACACTACTCACAGGGTTATGTGTCATCAGTTTTCAGGCAAATCTTCCCCTCTGATTTAAATCAGCTGGCCTTTTCAGCTTCTGAGATCTGAGCATGATCTTGTAATATCCAATAACTAGATTATAGTATTTATTTTTCAAATTAGAGCTATTTCCAAAATTCTGTCGAAACATCCTTGTGCTTCTCTCTAGGATCAAGCAAATATGCAGAAGTCCAGCTTCATGGAAAGGACTGAAAAATATCCACTCAATTCATTGGAAGCTTACATTTAACATTTTGTTCTGTGTGTTAAGATGGCTGATTCACAAGCTCTTGAAATAAAGGACAGAACATCCACTGGTTTCAGCTCTGAGGCTTTCCCTTGTGTTTTAAGCTGTGGCTTTTACTCCATGAAACCTCTTTTCTTTTTTTTCTTTTTTTTTAACCAGCCTGACAAAGATGTTTTCTTTCCAGTGGCAGTGGGGATGGAAAGACAGTTAATTGAATTATCGTCTGCTGTCAAATTGCTGTAAAAAGGGCATGAGAGTATTTACATCTTTTTTTTTTTTTTTTGCTTGTCATTGAAAAGTGTTGATGAACTTGAAGTTCTTGTCTGATACCAGTTTTAGTAGCAGAGGAGTCCACAGTGATTAACACAGCTCAGTCAAGGCCATGCAGGTCAGATCTGTATTGAGACAAGTTACCTAATAAAGTCTTTTCTTTTCCATAAATATTTATTTTAGAATGGGTGAAATGATAGAATATTAATCTTGAATTGTGTTTATTTTCTTTTATAATGATGAAATTGATAAGATCACATTCTAGTCAAAACAGAAGGCTTTTTTTATATTCATTTCTTTTTCCAAAAGAATGCACTTTCCAGAGAACTTAGCATCTTCATGAAAAGAAAAGTTTTCTTCTTAGAATGTATGATTTTTTTTTTTTTATTCACAAAACTGTTACTTGGCATTCATTAGACTTAAATAGACCTTAAAAGAAAAGGTCTCAAAAGTGTAACATATATTATGTGTCTATTTTTAAAATAAAAATTTCAGATTGACCTGAAACTAAAATATTCTTTAACTAGTTTTTTTCACAGTGTAACTGAAGGGAATAAATTTATATACAGTTCTAATTCTGTGTAGTTAAATCCAGAGTTTTTTTCTTTCTTTCAATTTTTTTCTTGTGTTGCTTATTATGTTATTGCTGTGGTTTACATCAGCAAATGAAAAAATCTTAGTGATAAGCACTTTTTATAAAAAGTGGTTTTTGTTGTTGTTTAGCTTAGTCTGATATTAGATGTTCTCTCAGAAAAAGAGTGCAAAGATTTGGCCACAATCCAAATTTATCAGTTCATGTATTGCTAAAGAGACTTGGATTTCAAAGTGAAGTACGTTTGGAAGTCTGTTCCTTACTCCTAAACTCCAAATATAGGACTAGGTTGTTCACTAGTGTAAAAGGAAAGTAGCTTTAGAATCTCCCTCTTATTTCTGCTAAAAATAACAAGCATCTTGCTGCGGATTGCTCAACAGACTTTTTACAGTAGAAATAAGAAGAAATTAGTAGAGCCAGGCGAAATTTTCTTTAAAGAAGGGAAAGTCTCATCTTCTGTTTAAGCCAGCTTCTCCGTGCCTTTGCTGCTAACAGTGACCACAGAGGAGAGTGAGAGCTGGAGCAAATCAAGTGTTTCAAAAATTAGTACCAGGGAGAGGGAATCGGGACTGTCAAGTTTTGTTCTGGAGCAGCAGTAGTTCTTGCAAATGGCATTTCTGCTTTTGTTTTTTATTTCAGAAGGAATCCAAGCCACGTTTGTAGTGTAGGTAGGTTGCATGTGCACTGATGTGCACTGAGATCAGAATCTGAATTGCTAGTGAAATGTGCTGCAATATAATCTGCTATACTGAGGGGTTGTAAGGAGTAATTATTGTTTGCAAAGCTCTGAGTTCCTCAGAAGAAAGATGCTATAAAAATACAAAATACTGTTATTATAATAATAAACTTCTAAATGCCAAAAACTAGGCAATAATAATAGAAGTGCTGAAACAACTTTAACAATAGTGATGTGAACACATTAAGCTGTAATAAAGCCAGAGTCAACTAAATCAATCAAGTAGGCCTTGCAAACTGCTTGTTAGGACAAAATTGCATCTTTTCTAAAATAAATACAAGAGCAGATTCTCAGCTGGTGTAAATTAGCCCAGCTCCATTGGAGTCAAAGAGACTTGGATTTAAAATGAGAGTTGCAATTTTTTTTTTCTCTTTTTCTTTTCTTGCTGCCATTGTTCATTTATGCATGAGCATTTTTGTGTGTCAATGTGTGTGCTTGGATGTGCATGCTGAAGAAACACAAGGCCTGACAAAATTTATATCAGCTTCATTTGGAAGAAAAGCCAAAGTTATGACAATTAAGTAAGTCTCATTTCAAACAGGAAAAGCCTCTTGTGTTGCTACCCATGCACAGGTGAAGTTCTGAAATTGGTGTGTTTGTTTGTTTGTTTTTTTTTTTTTTTAATCTGATTTGTGCTCTGTAGAAAATGTGTCCGTGTCAGCCTGTGTGGGTGTTATGTCAGAAGAGACGATGTATTTGTGAAGCAGAAAAGAGACCATGGGAACGTATGTTTAGTTGTGTAAAAGCGGAAGTTATATTTACTACTCTACTCCTTCATTGGGTCTTGCACTGACTCTTGATAGTCTTGTAAAGACTATCAAACAAAACTACCCAGCTATCAAACTTAAATGATAAGGAAACTGAATTTACAGAAGATTGAATTTTCAAAACATTTAAAGCGGTTTCAATTAAGTACTTAAATTGTTTTAAAGCACTTTTACAGTCTCAAAACCTGCCTAGATCTTTTAGAAAGTGCTCGGACAACATGTTAATGTTGTAATTTAACTACACCAAGTTTGTCATCTTGTGATCCTTCATAAAGATTGACATACTTAATCATATAAGCTTTGTGTACTGAGTTACTATCTTGTTGCCATTATGAATGATCTTTTTTCCTGGAAACAATATTTTTCATTTAATCATTATGAAGACAATATTCCATACTAGCTTACATTTTCAGCTAAACTTATGTGGGCAAAAAGAGCAGGGAAGGGAGCAAGGGAATCTGTGCCTCGGTACTGGTTCTGTCACAGACTTTCTTGTTCTCTCAGTCTTTGTCTCAGGTGTGAAATGAGGATCATAACACCTAAATTACTCATTGTTACACTGATGATAAAGGAGACGAGTTTGGATAGCCATACTTTCTAAACAGAGTTTCTTATCTTCTATTTCAGTGCTAGTTATGGACTGGGGGAAGAGTAAGTGTGGAGAGGGAGTTAAAATCCAAAATGTCAAAGAATATATATTTTGAAGTGACTAATATGTTATGTTTGAAGTGACTAATACGGTATGAACCTCAACTTCAAACCCAAGCAGATGTTTCAGATGTGTTTGAATATTGTAGCTTGGAACCATACATAGTTCTAAAAGACTTATTATAATTTATTATTAATAGGAGTAATGATTGATATTGTTGCATTATTTAATAATTGCACTACTTTCACTATTTAATAATTATTATTTGCACATGCAAATCAGGTAGTTAACATTCTTTTCCATAGGAAATGCAAATAGATATTATTGAGTGATTCATAGCAAGTAAGGTAATCTGATAATTTTTCCCTTTGCATTTAAGTACTGTTTACTTAAAATGATCCTCAGTATTATCATTGTGTGCTCAATTGCTGAATAGTGAAATCGCTACTGAAATCACAAGGAATTGTTTCTTTTTCCTGATTACAGGAACATATTTTACACAATGCTTGTTAGGTCTTTGTCTTGACAGCTAAGACTGTAATCCCTTCAAATCAAGAACTGCATTCTAGTCAACCTGTGTATAATGTCTAGTAAAATGGTGTCTTAGGGTCTTCTAAATAATTAGATTTCTTGTACAAGTCAGAAATCAAATTTCTAGTGCAAATATCTCTGGAAAATAAATATTGATAAATGTGTTCTAAAGTATTTGAGAAAGTGCTCATTTACAGAAATTAGTTTTCCAGAGGCTATGACTGTTGAACATGCTACCTATTCTTTGAGTAAAACAGAAAAACAGCCAAAGGATAGTAAACATTACACAAATACTTTTATGAATAAAAGAAATGTTGACAAAGTATAAAATTAATATAAACCTTCTTTAATTATATGTTATCTCTAATTAGCTCCTTGGTACTTAGTATGGTGATCTTTCTATCTCATGACTGACATTGGGGCTTTAAGTTTTTTGTACTCCAAAGATAGATAGATATATAAATTTTAAAAATAATGATATGGATACAGAGTTATATAATAGATGTGAAGAGGGTGGAAAAACAACTCATGTAAGTACCTAACCGACATCACTAGGGACAACTATTCATGTGCCAATGTTAAAAACTTGGTTAAATATTTGTAGGATTGGAATTTTGCAGGAAACCTAGAAACAAGTTAGATCCATACTCTTTGATTATCTTTCATGATGTAGGCCTAATTTTTGGGTGCAGATTCAGTCTGTAATCAGTTTGGTTGTGTTGGTTTGGTTTTGGGTAAAATCCTGCAACAAGCAACAGTGAAAGTATTTTGAGAGTGTTGTTTATGTAGAAGGTTTTCTGTTTGGGCAGAAACTGCTTAGTATGTGTAATTAGCAGTGTCCATTCCTGTTTTTATAAGCATCATTTTAGCAGTTAGGAACTTTTAAAGTCAACTGTGTTTGCAACTTGAGGTTTTTTTGGGCATGCTCTTCCTCAGGAAAGTGAGATAACATTTAGACGACATACTCTTTTTTTGCAGCAGTTCTTCCAACTTCCACTTCCTAATAAGTCAGTACTCTCCATTTAAGGGCTTTAGTGCAATTTTTAAAATTATTTTTTATAGCTTGTGTCACCACTGCTACCATCAAGATTCCTCTTTCAATAAGATGCTGATTGGATGAATATGGCTTCCAGTAACTCAGCCTTTGTTTTGTAAAAACATTATTACAACATTGTATAACACTTTAGAAATGTTTCAAATTTAGGCTGGCGTGGTGACTTAGCAGACTAGGGGGCTAACATATGGAGTCTGCTACACACTAGAGACTGTGGTTTTATTGCTGGCAACACTAGTTAAGTCAGGATTAGCAACCATGGTGTTTTCAACAAGATCTGAGATCACAAGGCCTCAGGTATGGTTACTTAACCCTTGCCAGAAGTGAGATAAAGAGGGCAGGTGAAAGAGTAGAGTGAAAATAAAGATTGATTTAGTATAATGGGAGGGATACTTTTACTGTAACAGCTACATTTTTCTTAGGCTTAAATAATTTCCTTCGTTTTCCGTTAAAATAATCAAGTGATTCAAAATTCAAAACATACTCCAAATGGTAGCCCTTGCTGGGTGCAGAGCCACCCGTCGGGACAGTGACCCTGAGTAGGATACTGCTGGCACCTCTACTTCTCCATGGCTGCAGCTGTGAATGTGCCAGACCTTGAAAAACAATTTGAGAAGCAAGCAAACAAGCAAACAAACAGATTCCGTTTCATATGAACTCACAGTGCGGGCAGGATCCCAAGCAAGATGTCTCTCATCTCAGCTCTGTCTCTGCTTTTGAAAAGCAGAGAAAGAGGAAGAACTTTCTTGGGAAAGACAAGCTGGCTGAGAGTGGGAATGATATGCTTTAGGTGTTGATTATAGTGTAATAACTAATGGTGAGATTTCATTAAAAGTAAAAAAAAGGCCACTGTATGCTGCACAGAGTCTTCTTTTTGTTTAATGGTAAAAGTACAAAGTGACAATATCAGAACAAAAATAAAATAAGAGGGGAATGCATTCTCTATCTTTAAAAAAAAAAAAAAAAAGAAAGAAAAAGTGGCAGTTAAAGCCAATAAAGTCCTTTATTTGAATGCCATTAGTGGGTTTGGCAGCCATCCGCGCCATCTACTTCAGAGGAGCACTGCACAGATTAAGAGAGGCTGGATGCTAATTTGCACATATGGAAATGCTTTTTCTCGCCGTTCCGATGGCTCTGTTGTGGACAGATGGAATTAGTGAGCACTCCAAAGCCGTGAAGGCAAACACAAAAAAAAAAAAAAAAAGCCCTCTCTCCTCCTTCCCTCTTCTTTCTCTCTTTCTTCATTCCATGAGAAACTTCAGACTTGAAATAAATAACATTAGCAGACCGCTCTCCCTGGCATTAACAAGCTATTTTATCATATTTCAATTGCAAATCATTTTTTAACTGGGAATTATAGTCATCTTAGCTAGATTCAAGTGTGCCAAAAAGGATTGGCAAATTCAGGACAATCTTCAGATAAATTTGGCCTTATATGCTGTATATAGATCCCTTTACACTTTAGATTGTGCCTTGTAATGCTCCCTTCCCTGACAACATTCAGTAACTATGAATCATGTTTCCTTTCCAGTCCTTACACTTGTGCAGGTGACACTTTCACCTATTTTATGACCAGAGTGTGTCCTGACATGCTGTGAGGGAGAGGGTAGCCTTTGAGGGGAAGATGATGACAAAAAGTGGCTCGTGACCAGGATCAAAATTCAGTCCCTGCATTTCTAGTGATGCAAAAGCCATTTCACCTGTCTGCCTTTGGACTATCAGACAATCTGTGGACAAAGTGCAGGAGGCAAACACAAGAGAACAGCCTGGACTTTCAGACAGGAAGGAAAGTGTAGAAGTTCTTCCTTGGGTTTTCCCCTGGGCAGCACAGTTCCTACTGACTCCAAAATGGGGTTGTGCCTTCAACATGATTAAAACACTGGAAAAAGGATCAATCCAAGGAGACAAGAAACACTTTTATCTTGCTAATTTACAAGGGGAATTTCATATGCACCTTATCTTCTGGCAGTCAAACAAAGCAGATGCATCTTTCTTTAAGGCAGCTGAAAGTCAATGACCTTTGTTGCCAAATGTCTGTCTAGCCATTTTTTTTAATTTCTTTGAAATCAGCTGGCACCAACAATTAGCACCCGACCAACCCCCAAACTTTGGATGAAGTGAGTGCTGGAAACCGAATCAAGATTCAAATATGGTAAATAACACTTCTCTCTGTGCACTGTGACTGGCTCACTGCCACTAGCAAGAAGGTCTGTGCATAGTTCAGTCTCTCGGGGACCAGCTCTGGTCTCCTTTAAGCTACATAAATCCATTGAATAAGGCCATATACCCTCCTAACCAAAGGCAAGAACTTGGCTTTTGTAACAGCATGTGACTGGGAAGTCTCCATGAATGTCTCAGAGGGAAATCCAGGTGTCTTAAAGCTCCTTCAGTCTTGCTTTTTTATTTCTCCATTCTCTTCACCCAACTTCTGAGGGTGTCTCGGTGACTTTAATGGATTCGTGTCTGAAAACAGTGATGGAACACAATTTACTTGGCTCCTACTGAAGAACCAGCTAAGAAAATGCATTTTGCCACCAAGAGAGGGTGGTGTGTTTTTTTGTTTTTTTTTTTTTTTTTTAAGGCAGTATTCTGATCATGTTTCTTTGGTAGCATCAATCACAGCTATCAAACAAATTGAAACCATGTGCAATTCAGGCAGGGGAACAACATGTTGTTTATGATCAGTTCCACTTGGTTATTAACTTTACAGTTACTATAGAAGATGCTACCAAAGGAGAGATATAAGGAATTACTACCAAAAATGGTGACTGCACTTCTGTATGTCTTCCTTTCTTTCTCTTTCTTTTTTTTTTGGTGTTTTTTTTTTTTTTTATTTCTTTTCCTTTTTTTTCTTCCTTGCTGCCACCCGCTCTTCTACCCCTCCCCCATCCCCCCCAATTCTTTCCAAAGTGCTCTGATGCCAGAGGCTGGAAGGATTTTGCTTCCAAAGAGCAGCATGTGGCTCTGGAGTGACAGATTCCTGACTGCTGCTCCAAGGCATTGTTCACAGCAAACAAGGAGGTTCTGACCTCTCTGATCACACAGCTGAGAGAGGAGGAGAGCATGCTACTGTTATAACTCTTACTTCTCTCTTTGTGTACAGTGTGTCTAATAGGGACACACATTTATGCTGCTCTCTTCCTTTAGAGAGCAAGGCCTAGTTTTGAACTCTTTGTTCAGGCTATCACTAAAGTCTATTGAAGCCAATGTCCTTCAGGAGGCTCACCCCTCTTGTGCTTCTCAATGCATAAAGAAAGTATATTTTCCAATTCTAGGCAGAGACACTTATATTCCTTCTGTCCACCTTGCCATATTCATATTTCCCTTTTTGCTATGGTAAAGCCCTGATGCTCTTCTCTCCCCAGCTACCTTTTGGTGTTTTGAGGAGAGCGTCATTGGTATTCCATGGTGTCACAGCTAGAAAGAGGAGAAGCAACTTACAAACTCTCCCTATGTACATCGGGTTGCAAACACTTTTTTTTTAAAAAAAAAAAAACCTTTAAATTGCAACAATTTTATCAGAAAATTAAACTCAGACCTCACTTCATCCTACATAAGGCACAACGATAGTGATTAGAATTCAGTCCTTGAATCTAGAAAGTGAGGGGAAAAACCTGTACTCACTGCAATAAAGCTGGGATTTCACTCAAGTTCCCTACCAGCTTGACAGTAACCCCCTCTTCACTTCCCCACCAAATCTATTGCCATTTCCCATATGATTTCTGTGGCTTTGAAATTTAATCCCAACAGAAGAGATTGTAAATTGCTGCCATTATTCACAGATAGCAGACCCTTAAAAAGCCTGAGCTTCAAGGAATTGCATAAAAAATAAAAAATGCATAATGATCATATACACTGTTGAGGCTTGTGAGATAAGATCCAATAAAGTATTTGTAAAAATTAATGCTTTGAAGAAATAGTGGTGAATATTCTTAAAAATAGAAAGTTTCATTTTTGCAGTGTCTTCACAGGTAATTTAATAGAAGTATTTAATTTTTAAGAAAAGTGTGTGTTTTCTGAAAGTTGAGCACAGGGCATCTTCAGGGGAAAGACATGAGACCCTGTTTGGGAGCAACAGGGGAAGAGTAAATTAAAACAAGCAAAATCCAACCCTGAAATATTTGTGCTTAGAGTTTGATTCTTTTTTTTCTATTACAATTTTGTTTCTCTTTGGTTTTATTCATTTTTTAATTTATTCATTTAAGAAATGCTAAAATGGTACCATAATATTCCCCCCAAAGTGAAACCTGAGTAGCAGAAGTGGTGGAAGGATTCAACATCAAATTATTTAACTCATTATTATTTTACCATAAACATACTTATCATATTAATGATAAACAAGATCATAGGAATCTTCCAGTAAACCCTGCATATCCAAAAATGGAAACATGAAGAGAATAAGTCAGAAGAATTACTGGCAAGATAATAACAATTAAAAAATAAAATAAAGCAAAGATTTTTTTTTTTTTTAATTTATCAGAACTGTCTGCTCTCTATTGTGTTCTTTCTGTTTATTTCTGCCTAAAAAAAATCCAGTTAATGCTGCTTGGGATGGTCATGTACCTGGACTTCCCAGAAGACTAACAGAAGTAACTAACTACCTCAGGCCTGTAGTGGGAGGATGCACTTCATCCAGCTAACCCTTTTCTTGGCTGCCACCTAAATTTCTAGATTCTACAAGCATGGTAAGTTGCTTTGTTAGCCCTGACTGTCTGCAGCCTGCACCAGTAGAGAGAACAAGAATCTGTGATAAGTTGTCAGAGCTCCTCTGTGAAAAAGCCCACACCAGTCTGGGAAGCCTTCTTAAACCACAAGGATCCAGGCTTTCTGTGTCCTCCAGTCACCAGGGCATTGACACCAAACACCAGGGTACTTACTCCCAAAGGAACTCTGGACAGTCTGAAGGGATCTTGATTCCTTATTGTCTGGAGTATTCAGTCCTTTGTAAAGTAGCAAATGTACCATGCAGATATGAAATCTACCTGAGTTCTTTCAAAGACGTAGTCACCCAAACCAAGACAAAAAATCCATGTTGGTTTTAGCTATACAAACTCGCTTCAATTTTGTGTTTGTTGAGGAAAGACATAGAGGCAATGTTCTGAATCAACAAAAAACTTCTTCCGGTTGAATCTAGTAATTATTCTGAGATTCAGAGCAGCTCTTGAAATTTAAACCTCCAAAGCTCAAAGAGCGAGGCTTTTTCCTTGAGTGGGAAGTGAGGAGATGCACAGCTTCATTATCCTTCGGGCTTCTGCTACATTTCACCATGAGATATTGTTGTTTTTCCTGAGAGATGGTTTGAGTTTTTCCTGGAAGGACACATGAAATCAACTGTAATTGTGACATGCTCAGCATCCCACCCTCTGTTGACCCACCACTAGCTTGGATGCAGCCTATCTAAGCATGCTTGATAGCATGACCCAGCCTGCAGGGTCACATGTGCTCCAGTCTATGCACTTTGGCCACACCAGAAGGTGATCTCTTGGGCTTACTGTCTGTATAAGAGGCAGGTCTGGTCTTTAGGAAAACTGAACCTTTTGTAACACTCAATGCATGACATGAAAGTGTTCAGATGTGACAGTGATAAATATACTATAAGAACCTTAAGAGTTCAGCAAATACTATGCCATCTGAATGATGCTTTTCAAGAGCTTGGATAGATACAGACTCACTCTGTACCCTGTAAATCCTCTCCCAGTTTGTGTGTTCCTTCCAAATAACTCCATTTGAGTTTCTTTGTTTCTGGGCTCTTTGGGTGGTTACTCAATTCGAGGCAGCTGTTCTTGAAGCCAGAAACATGGCTCTGTTGTAGGGTGCAGAAAATATGGGGTGTGCTGGCAAGAACTGTTTCTTGTACTCTTATCCTATGGCTGGTCCCAGTCAGCCTTTATTTGTGTTTGGAAGCTTATCTTCTGTTAATAATTTAAATCCAGTCCCCAGAATGGAGCAGTGTCACTTTCAGAGTCAAGAGGATTGTGAACATTTGGCATTCTGTCTGTCCACAGAAAGCAAACAACTGAAATGTTTTAAAAGAAGTTTAATTAGAAAGCTACATAAAAGTAATAGAGGAAGCATAAGTTGAAGGATGATATATTACAGAAATAGTGAAGGATTCTTGGAACTGTGCTGACCATAAGCTCCTGTAAGCAGCAATTGCAATACAGTTTTAAGTAAATTCCCTTTTCAGCTTCACTTGTCCCACATGAAAGAAAACCTAACTTTAACACAGTAGACAAGAGTCCTTAAAACGAAGAAAGAGGAATTTTTTCTTTAAGTGGAACATCATGGGGCTCATCAGAGTATTTAATAGTATTTTCCCTCCAGCTGTTTTTATTTATCTTTAAACTTCCAATAAAAGTTATGTTTTATTTCAAGAAGCAATCCATAATAAACTTTTCAGCTGATGGTAGTGGTTAGTGCCTGTGCCACCAACAGTGATGATTAATTCTTGGGAGAAGAAACAAAAATGACTCTGCTATGCAGCACCTATCACAATGGACTGGACTTGAGTAGGGGCATTTGGGCCCTACCACCAATTTTCAAATTAGAGGAAACAATAATCTCATTCCATTGCTGTATGATAATGCTGGGAACTTGAGATGGGATCAGTTTCTTACTGGAAGGCAAGCTTGGAGCAATTCCTGTGCTAGTGCATCATTACTACTATTCCACGGTAATGATACGCCTCCCTGGGCTAGGTACTGTACAGGCATGGTGTGAGGGACAGCTCTTGTGCTAAGAACTTATTGTCCTGAGTGCTTCTGGACATGCATATGCTTTTAACTTCAGGCACTGCCAATCAAGCTTTTGAACTGAATGACATCTTTTACACATGCCATATTAAGCATATGTTGAAATCTATATGGGATTTGAGCCTATATGAGCATGGACCAAGGGTGCAGAATTTATCTATTGTTAGCACACTATAAGTATATAAATTCTTTTCACTTTAAGTAGAGATGACAAAATGAGCAAGGCTACACATAAAATCCTCGGCTAAGACATGACTTCTTTCAGGCCTGTAGCCACAAAATCAGCTCCTTTTCTGACCCGAGGTCTCTGTCTCTTGTCTTCAGCATGCTGTCTATTATAGAATCTTGCCTGCTCCCACAGGTCTATCTCATGGCTTCATGGAAACTCCTCTTCTCAGTACTGAGCCAGTACAGATGGGGTTAGGCATTAATTCTGCTTTTGTCCAGCTGCTGACAAGGAGGAGGAAATCATTGAGACAAGTTCTATTAGAACCAGTGGCCTCTGGAGCTCACAGTACTGCCAGTTTCCATTGAGACAAAGCAGAATACTTACCCTGGTCAACACTCGATACTAATTTTGTTGTGGGTCTTTTTGGCCAGGCTCTGAGTGAGCCTATTGTTTGGTGTTGTAAACCTGATTTATGTCTGCGGCACTGAACCTCTTCTGTGTGGAGTTGCATACTAAAACTTCATTTTGATAGCTGACAGAGTATGCTTAATTATTGACCATCATAGATGTCCTTGGGAAAGGAAAGGCCTTAAAGAAGACATTTTTTTCAGAAAGGTTGTTGAGCTGGAAATTTTGACTTCACTGTGGTTAGAATTGGCCATACTGTAGAAATGTTTTTTCATCTATATTTGGACTTTCTGTTCATCCTGCCTTGGAGCAGGAGGACAGACCAGCTGAATGACCTTCTCCCACCTGGTCTTCCACTACTCTCTTCTTTTGTTTCATATTTATTACCCACTTGTATTACACTCACTGCCCTTGTGTTTCACAATAGTGAGCTAAAGAAGAATACTAACATATGCCACTTGTTTGGCTATCTTCTTCTTGCCAGATGACACTTCTGAAGTTGAGTGCATTGGTTTTTATTTGCTAAACTTACATCCACAAAAAGATTTCTCTGTGTGTTTCTGTGTGCATGTGTTAACAACAGTTGAGGTTAATGATGGGCTTCTTGTGTTTAGATAGGAAGATACGCTGATAAACTGAGGCTCATTCCAACACTTTGGGCCAGTTTGCACTAGTTTTGTGGAAAGTTCCCTGTTCTATACAAATGACAACTGCATGTTCTCCTTGCAGAGAAACCCGGTCAGCCAGGGGTATGAAATTGCCAAAGGCAATCTGGAGACTGGTATTTCACTGATCTTTTAATAATAAGATCTGAGGCTTTGTGAATAAAGGCCTTCAGACGAATACAGAGTTCTGTGAGAAGCCAGCGGAGGGAGCAGAGGGATTAGAGGACTTGTTGGAAAGGTCTGCAGGAATTTGTGTTTCTAGGTAAAATATGCAGTAAGAGCCAAAGTTTCCAAACTACTGAAACTAACTTCCTTTGGATTTGTTATTGTCATTCAAAAATAATAGTTCTTCCACTTAAACAAAAAAAAAAAAAAAAAAAAAGGAAAAAAAATCCTGTGCCAAAGAGCTATCTATTTACAAAGAGCTAACCTTCACAAACATGGTGAAATTTTTACTTTTTTAAACTCAGTTTATGCCACAGAATACAACAGGGCCATGATTATGCCCTGGATCATTTTATCAACTGGACATTTACCATGGGGCTAGAAATACCTGAGGTTCACTTCCGGGCTTTTCAGATATAAGCTATGCAGATCTCACACATTACATTGGTCCACAATTTCCAAAGAAAACTAACTTTTCTTGCCTTTCTTTTAATGGTTGTCCACATCTATCTTTTGAAAATTACCAGAAACTTTGGGTTTTTATGTGGCCTAAGGCTAGTTTAACACAATGAGTTCACACAAGTTAGTGAAAATGTTGCTAGTGTGGACTACCTTCAACCTTGAGCTCTGCTCATAGTCCCACAGACATCCTACCCTGCTTAGCTTTTGCAAGTCACTTTTGTTGATACTTAGAGATAATACTGTTCACACAGAGAAAAAGAATTATCACATTTTTTCAGGAAATACTTTATTGATTCACTGCCAAATCTATAGTTACGTTTATTTGTTTTGGCAGTCGTATCCCTTCAAAAAGTTTGCTTCTGTATTTTAAAATGCTTAAGGGTATCCTTTTAATTAAATTGTTGTTTAATGCACATGCTATGCCATTCTTAACTTGTTTAAAAGCCATGTGTTGAGACACAGGAACTTCCCTTCTGAACTTTGACTTTAATAGTAAGAAAAACACATGTTTTTTCTCAAATTTTTCCTAACATTTATCTGTGCCTCAGTTTCCTATCTCAAGGCTTTTTATCTCTTTAGATTATCAAACTTTAAAAAGCCAGGCCAACACTCCATTAACTTAAAGGAAAGAAAATAGAGCCATACTTGCCTCACACTTTCTCAATATCCAAGGAAATTTAGGAAAAAAATCATAGATTATGTCAGGTGTTTCAACTTCCTCACAAATAAGAACCTCTGTTAAAAGAAAGGGAAAAAAAAAAACAACAAAAAAAGGGCTCTTAAATTCTGTTGGAAGAATTGAAGTTTCTTGGAATGGTTACATTTTGGAAATCTGAGGGTCCTGGTCTCCCCATTTCCCTCTCATCCAACACATGCAATTCTCTGTCTTTGGCTTCTACAAGTGTAAGCCAAAAGAACCCTGTGCCTTCTCTCATTTCTTGCTTGTTTCTTTGAGGGAGAGTTTAAGAATATCACTGTATCAAATTTGTTGAGTAATGCACACACCACTTTTTCTGCTTTAATAGTACTCAGAGTTTTGAATGTGCTTTAAGAAGACAGTATGAGTGCTAGAAACCTCAAAGCTATGTTTAGTATTGATCAGTAAATCCAAGCCAAGGTATTCCTGACAAACTGTAACTCAAAAGTAACTTCAAGCCATATCTTTCTGTCTTCACACTACTTATGTCCAGCACAGTGCCTTCTGAATAAGCCTGGTAATATTTCAGACCAAAATAATACTCCAACCAAAGTTAAAGAGTTTATTTTTAAATAAAGAGAGCCCAAAGAAGACTTTATAAGGGGACTTGTCTGTGTTTTTAACCGGGTATTCTAATAATGGGTCCACATCCCTATTATTTCATCAGTCCAAGTTATTCCTTCCTCCTTTGTTTTCATGGGAACATCCTGATGTGTGACATTATCAGAAAGTATCCAACTAATGTAAAAGGTAGTGGGTATTGGCACAACAGTACAGCACTTTTGCATCATTAAAAACAAACAAACAAACAAAACCCCCCACTTATCGAGCCCTAGCATGCATGCAGGAATAGTTAGGAAGGAATCGTTAGATATTTAATTAGACTTTCCCTATGTGCTCCCATTTTTATGTTAAAAGTTTATGGGTAACATGCTATTTACTTGCATAACTCATTTGTTCAAAGAAATGAGTGTCTGGGAGTGTTTTTTTCCTCTGTTAATGCCTGAATTTAGTATTAACCTGAGTGCTTAAATGAATTTGCTGATCGCAGCTAAGACTCACATAGACCTTATTCAACATCAGTTACGCACACCGTTTGGCACCTGTAGCAGTGCCTGGTTAAAGGAAGTCTAAAGCAATACACAGAGATGTTTTCTTTACTCTTTCCAGAAGAATTTATGCTCTACCTTGAAGTCAGGTTTAAAGTAAATACACACTGAGCAGGAGACAGAATACAAGCTTTGCCTTCCCTCTCTCTGGCTCACAAACAGAGAGTTTTAGTCTCCTAAACTTTTATCTTTATGAACTCTTTACAACAACAGTTTTGTGTTTGTTTAACCTATGTTCTTTTTCCATCATTTAAGTCAAAGGCTATCTCCTTATATAGTACGGATTATGTTAAAAATGGCCCCTTGTTTAAATAGGATATGACAGTCTAATAGAATTATCCCTGATCATGTGTAGAACAAATCTGGCAGCACTGTGCATACTGGGTAAAATGTCAATAGGACTACACCTAGAGTAAGACTCCACTCAACATAATTAAGTCCGTGATGACTAACAAAAACACGTAGTGCAGTCGGGAAAAGAAAGAAAGAAAAAAAATCATGCACAATTCTGAACTGTGTTAACTAGAGACAGACTGAAGCTGCCAGCTTTGGATTCAGAGAGCTGATTGGAGGGTTATTTAATGTTTTAGCACATGCAAGCCTCAATTAAGAAATGAAAGAAGGAAACCTATTGTTTTTATCACTGAATGGAAAGTGCAATACCATTATTTCTCACAGTGGTACTAGTCTGGAACAGCCAGTTGACCAAGGAAGGCAGAGAACAGCATTCTGAAACCTGTATCCCTTGAAGATATTTCTTAAAATAAAGATATAACTGCTTTTCAAACTGTAATACATATTTTGGATTTTAATTGGATATGTGAATACTTCTCCCTGTTGGAATATCAGGCCTCTATTACTAATTTAGAAGTATATCTTTAAGCACTTAGGTATGAACTTCATCCCTCAAAAATAGGCCAACCAATCCTGTGCATCAAATGTGAGCAATCTAGCCTCAGAAGTTTCTCTGTAGACTCGATGGGGCTGTGATTTCAAAAGTACCTAATAACACATCACTTTGCTTCCTCCTTAGCCAGTCTCTTGACTACCCAGCATGTAATCACCAAGATGACACTGCAAAATAAGTCCCGTGACAAAGGAGGAAAGAAAACTAAGGTTAGATTGTTAAACTCAAAGTTAAATTTAACTAAGGTTAAAATATATGCTGACATAGAGGGTGCAATTCCAATGACACCAATGGCATTTGGTTTATTTACATCCCCAGAGAATTTGGAATAATCCTGCCTGCTTTGTCAAAAGCATGCTAAACAAGTTTGAAGATTGTTTAAAGACCCCATTTTAGCTTTGTTGATTACTCAATCTCTGCAGTCATTTATTGCTCCAGTACTACAGAGTAAAAGAGATTATCCCTTAATTAGGTGATTTTTATCCTTGTAACATCTTTGACTGCACTAGATCTTCATTAAGTTTTTTTTTCTCCCCCTGCAACTTTCTTGAATGAGCTTTCATGTTTCTCTACTCTTTTCCCTGGTGGGTTGTTGATCCAGGGACCAAGGAATGTTAGCAATACATCTATTTATGGCCTAATCATTATGAATATTTTTAAACACTTCAAAAACTTATTTGTAGGCTATGCACTCAAAAAAGCTTAATCCCTGTAAATGCTTAGAATGAACAGTTGGGAAGTTCGTCTATGTATGGAGAAAACATTCTTTAAAGCCTGTGTTCTTCTCTGTGCAAAACTTCATGTGCACAAACATGGAATAGTATTGCATCTAATCATTACAATTTTATGAAACTAAGAGTTATTCATATTTTTAGAAGTTCTGCCCGTGTACAATGTTGTTCACAAAAAGGCCTTTAAGATGTTTAAGAAGAGAAGAACCTAATGTCTTATCTCTTTTGACTATGATGTGATGTAAAGTGTATGAAGCACAGTATACAAATTCCTAATGGAGTATAAATATTAACCCTTTGCCTCCATTGCCAGTAGTAGCAATAATAATGTACAGATAACAGCTGAAATAAATGCAAAATGTCCATTCTCCAGTGCCAGATACTCAAGGATTGACTGTAAGATAACATGAAATTTGAAAACAGTACTAGACATGGTTTGCACCAGCACCAAAACAACAACAACAAAAAGATCTTAAAGGTTAAATCATTAATATCCAAAATGAACTGCACAATGCTTCCTTCTGCTGCAAGCAAATAAGCTGACAGGAATCGTCACCACTGTAAGTCTTTCAGAAGAGGTGCAATAAGCATCTGTGAGACAGATACCACTGCACTGACCCTGCATTGAGACAAGAGGAAAGGGTACATGATCTTTGGAAGCCCTTCCCCCATTTCTTTTCCAAGATTAGATAATTCAATTCATAGCCATTGCTCCTGCAGCAAATGGCAAGTGAATGAATTCTCATACCTTAGATGACAAATCCACAACCAATTTGCAAGACAGGGTATACATTTATGAACTAGATAATGGGATGTTGTTTTTGTTGTTAACAGCATGTCTCATGGTTGGTGCAGATTTATCATCCTGGCTGAGAGAACTATTATGTTTGAGGGCCATGTTAGCATCTCTTGCAAAAGAAGTGAGGGAAGGCACTTTTGAAAAGTCTAGCCAAAATGATAAAAGCAGCATAAATGGATAAGACTCTTGGTCTCTTGTTTCCAAGTGAGTTAGAGGTGGAAGGCTTTTGACTTGAATTCTTATCTCTGACAACCTGTATTCTCCAAAATATAAGCAGTATTGGGAAGGCATTGCAATGACAAATGAAATAATAGTTGTGCATACTGCTAAATTGCTTAATATTTTCAATAGGAAAAAAAAAAACTATCTCTGAGATGCTGAAGAGAAGCAATCGATGTGTGTAGGATAGGCAGCCATGGAGGACAGCAATATTTTGGTGACAGAACAGTATTTTGTGCCTGAGTAGGCATACTTGGGCTTAGAGGTATAGAAATTCCCCAGTTTCCCCAGGGCACCAAAAATTCTGGAGCCAGCACTGAATTTGTGGAAAAATCTGCAGATGGCTCTGCAGGAGGAATGCATACAGCTGTGTACGGCTGGTTTATAGCTGTTTGGCTCTGTACTGGCAACTCAGTTAACTAGATAGCTTGTTGTTGGCGACACAAAAACAATATCCACACATGGTAACACCCTTCCCCTCAGAGGGTTTAGCATTTGAACTGATATCAGAAAGCTTGCTCCCTACCTTGATAAAGATTTATTGCTAGTTTATGCTTTCCCTTCATGTGGGGGAGAAGGGTGCTTGGAATGCATTTGGTAGATTTCCTTAGCTCTAAGACATGCTTTGAATTAATTATTTTCTTTCTTTGTGAAAAAACAAAACAAAACAAAACAAAATAAAACAAAACAAAACAAAACAAAACCACCAGGACTAAACTACCAGGAATAAATTGGGATAGCTTTATTCATAATTCTCCTCTGGCTGCTTTGAATAACAACCATGAGAATAGTGAGATGAAGTTAAAGTTAATACAGATAAATGTCTAACTTGACCAAAATGATAAATTTGTGATCTATGGGAAAATAAAAAAAATTAAAATTTAATTCCTATTCTTTAAAAAAAAAAAACATTTTTTTTTTCTTAAAAAAAACCAAAAAAAAACAAACAAAAAAAAACAACCAAAAAGTAATTTTACACACTTTCGCTATTTTGGAAAGTGTAGGAACTTTGTTTCAAAGCTTGTTTTATATTCCTGTATTCCTTTTGTATTATATCAACACATGCCAAAAATAGCTGTGCATAATCTGCTGACAGATCATAATATGGCATTGGTTAAAACATTCTATTGCTTTCAATTTGTTCATTGTTTTTGTCACAAAATACAAACTTGTAAAATTTGTGATCAAGCAGAATGTTCCAATCAGTACTAAGTAGCATCTGCCCTAAAATCTAAAAATAATTTCTTTAAATATTTTCTTTTTTTTACAGGAACCCTAATCATATCCATGCAGCTTTGGGAAAAAAAGAGAAGAAAAAAAGGTCACTTTCCTTGAAACCATTTTTTCTAACAAAATGTTCTGTATTAAATTTTTCCTTATAGATCTAGTCTGCGTAATTATATAGCTGATTGAACAAATACTCTCAAACGAGGCTGCTGAAAGTTATTAATCCAGTAGCACATGTTGCTGACCATCTCCAGTCTCTCTGGTCGTTTTTAATTCTGAGATTCCAGGTCACTGACCAATGACTTAACAATGTAAAGTGTTTAAACCCAGTTCTTAAACCAGAAATTGTTTCAGTCCATGGGGACCTTTCCACTGCTACTAGCAGAGGTTAAGTCTAGCCATGGGTGAAGGGTAAATATGACAAAATATCTTCATAAATTGATTTTATTGGAGATGGATGATGGAGCGAGCTGTGACTCCCATGACAACTGATAATTTCTGCTAAAACAGAAAAACAAACAAACAAAAAAACCCACCACCAACAAAACCAAACACACACAAAAAATACCCAAAACAAACAAACAAACAAAAAAAAACCACACAAAACAAAACCAACCCAACACTGGATTTTTGAGAGTTGCAATAAGATTTCTTATTGTCCATGAACCATTTCCAAAGCCCATTATGACCGTAGAACTTTTACTGATGATTCAACAAAAGCAGGAGCATTAGAGCTCTGCAACACTATGTGGCTAATCACAGTTCCGTGGAACATCTCTTTTAAAATTAGAGAAACAGAGATAATGGGGTGTTAGTTCTATTTCAGACCAACTTACCTCTGCTTAGACTCATGCAGATAATTGCTCGGGAAATAACACTCAACTGCAAGAGTGTGCGAGTGCACGTGTGTGCAGGCACATGTGTTAATAGAGAAACAGATGCACATGTCCACTGCATCTAAACTGTGCTGGATATAATACACAGAACAAAATAAAAATGCATAAAAATAATTTTTCAGGCATATAACATAAATTTAACAATTGTAAGCCTTTAGAATTATGGTCTATTTATAATTGGAGCCACAGTCTGCATGTATTTTAAATGCAAAGAGAGGTTCCAACAGTCAAGTTATTATATTACTCGAGAGTTTAATTAATAACACACTAATAGTAGAAGCCAACATCAAGAGCCATACCATATTGTTTCCATTACATTTTGAAACTGTTTGAAGTGATTTTGTAATTAAAAAAAATGAACTTCTGAGTAAAGTGTTATCTTCTCATGATGACATCATTTACTCTGAGTTCACCTACATTGTAGACTGTAGGAATCTTCACCAGGTTCTACAATATAGCATGCTTTTGGATCTGAATAGTAGTGCATACTCTCACACTTACAAGGTTAATAAAACAACTCAAACCAGAGCTTTTTGTTAAAGTTGAGCTAAGCTCCCGCAGAACATAAATGTTTATGGTATTAGGCCATTAAAAATACAAATGAATGAATGCTGGAAAATTTCTGTAAAAATAAACATAACATCTCCTGAGAAAATGCATATATCATAAATAGCTTGTTGAGTGTGATTTAAAGATAACATATAAACTTCTAAAATACTTATTTGTCTTCATCCATGGATATTTGCTGAAACCAAACACAGAGGAATTTCAGAAGTTGTTCAAGATGTAGAATCACTTACATAGTCTCTTTTGCCATTCTTGCTACTCCATGGCTCAATACACAGCTGGGTGCAGGGACATAGGGTGGGGAGGGACTAGGGCTGTCCATCCACCAACAGATTACTGCCTCCTTCGGGACCTCCTACCCCTCCACTAAGCTTCTATGGGACCAAGAGTAGCTATGGTCTGCTAGGCACTGATTAATATGTAGGATACATACCATAGGGTACTTTCCCCAAACATTTTTTCTCCCTGCTTTGCTCTATCTGATTCTGCACAAGTAGGCTGGTTCTCCTGCCAGCACCCCTCTGCTCCCCTCTCCTCGGCAACCATATTGCATAACAGCAGGATTTTGCCCTAAGCTGTTGTCCACACTCCAGAATTTCCAGCCTTATATATTCTGTAAATTGATAAAATATTACTCCCCCTTCCCCTGCATTTCAAAATAAACATCTTACTATGTTAGTGAGACCTTAGGAGCAATTAAAATTAGCAAATACTGTGGAAATCTGATAGATTTGCAGTGCAAAATCAATACTAAAAATGATACATATATCTTATTACAGGTTGCTATACGATAGGAGAATGTTTTAACAATTTAAAATTGCAGATATTATTGGAAAGATTGATACCATAATAATTTTTCATATAATATTAGCAAAGAACAAGTTCAATAACATTACACATGAACACTCGCTAATAAGATTCAAAAATCCTGTAATAGAATATTTGGAAACCTACAAAACTGGTAGGAAGTGTCAGTAGTACTACAAAAAGTAGCTGTAAATCTGCTGCAATAAATGTTGATATTTTATTGTACTCTTAAAACCCCCCATCCTTTATGTCATTATTTCCATAGGCGTGTCATGTTATAATTTCATGAGGAAAGAGATCAAGAAATCTGTGAACACATGGCTATGATTTTAGTTTTCTTCTTGATGGAGGGTACAGCCCAACTTATGTTTTGTTTACCTAAACAATAACACAGGGTCATTTAAAAACCAAGCACATTTTGGATGGCACCTCCCTTCAGTAGATGAGAATTCAACATTAAATCTTTTGTAAGCCCATTCAGCTTTAAAGTCCCCACTGTTCTTCAAAGGCCAGATGAAAGCACTGTACTTGTGCAGTATACGTGCCAAAGGGCTTTGTCTCCCCAGCAGAAGCAAAACGGATCCATGTCTCGTTTAAGGTGTTTTTTCCTTCCCCACAGGAGGTGAAGGACATAGTGAATAGGTCAAGAGGTTAAATTCAGGTTGAGGTAATTTAGCAATGTCCAATGCAGATACACATTCCAGAGAAGGTCTGGCTTATTAATAAACCAAAGATGGAGCTAAACACAGCAAGGGTTTGCTATGTTGAAACAAACATATGTCTAAATATGGAGTCTAAAGAAAAGAGGGACTTGGTACAATGTTTGGTTACTTGAGGGAAATTACGTTCCTTTTTATCATCTGTCTTCATTCTTTTACCAAAGGTGGCCACGGAGGTCCCAGCAACAGTTTGAGTTCAGGTTGGAAATTGAGAATGATCAAGGAGAGAAAAGTTTCTTACTTTGTAAGAAGGATATACCTTTCCCAGAAAATTTACTGAAGTTGGAGTCTAATCAGAACACACTTAATCTCTCCTCCTGAAAGGACAGGACAATAGGTATCCCATTACCTCACAACTGAAATCTGAACTCCTGTTGACTGGATCATTCTGATCTTCCATGTCGTAGAGCCAAAATCTGTCACAGATGAGTGTCATGAAATGCCATACAATTATATCACATACAGTGGCAATGTTTCGAGTGTAGGGTCAAGATCTCCCTAAAGTGGCCACCTTCAGGCTATCCAGGCATCCTTTAGCTGAAGCAGGATTATCCCAGTTCTAATCCCATGTTTAGGTACTAAAGAAAGTCTTCAGGGAGTCATTGTAAAGCAGCGATTCAGACTACTCTGTAGAGGCCGTGTGTTTCCAACACAAAGGGAAGGCACAGTACAAGAAGCATACAGGGGCTGGGGAGAAGGTGCAGCTGCAGGCTGTGGGGAAGACAAGGGGGCAAGACAGTTCTTTCACATCATGCCCGATGTCTCAGCTAGGCGAGCCCTTCCTCAGATTCATCCCACAACAGGAAAACCTTGGTTCTGGCAGTCTCTTCAAAAGTCTGGAAAGAAACAGCACTCACTAGAAATCCCCTTGGAGAATGTTCTGGGCACAGAAAAGCGCATAGCTGAGAAAAATCTCTTGTATGGTAGAGCAGAGAGCAGCCATATGTGAAATGGAAACAAATTAAAAATGGATCGAATAAAGAGCTTGTTGTGTGTCAGAATTCAAAAATATTTAAAAAAAAAAATTTGAGATTTCATTTTTGTACACCTAATATGAGCTTCTTGTTATTATTGTTTCACTGGACTAATTATTTCAGGCAGGACACTGAAAACAGAGAAAAAATTTTTTCTCTTTTTTTCTCCAGGGACTCTTTGACATGGATATAAAGAGGTACAGTATGTGACACTGAATGCTGGCAGAAAAAATTAAAGGTGAGATGTGGATGTATTAACTCCCATGGCAGAAAGGGTTAGAGCGTAAATGGACCAAGGCTTAGTAATTAGCAGCGAGAACTTAAATTCAGGAGTGTGTAACCAGGATGGTCATTTCTCTAGCCTAGCTTCAGAATCTATTATTAATCAGTTTGGCAAAGTTTGAATGCAGGTCCAAGTTTCCACGTTTTATTTGCTTATATGACTGTATAAGTCTGTAGGATTTCCAGTCCCGTTTCAGATGTTTGCAGGCCTAGTTATTCACTTTGAAAACATTTGCACTCTCACAGATCAGTTAATTTCTCTGTCCTCTGGTGATTCATGTACTGAGTTGCTTGTTTTGATGTTTGCAGCCCTCAGTTATGTGAACATGGTTTAAATATATTCAATCTTTAGTCTCTTTAAATTGCAACTGATCTGCTTTTTGCTTTTAATAAGGAATAATAATATTTTACTATAATTTAATCCATGGCCTAGAGTCCTCTGTCTTCTCTTTCAGACTAGCTAGAACAGTGACTACTTGAAGGTTTTTGTGAAAAATAATCTTTCACTAAAACTTCTCAAACATCTGAGAACTTTATAAAATGTGGTTTCTAGCTAACAAACAGCCTCTACAAAATCCCCTCTCAGTCTTAGATAGAATGGAAATTAATTTTAGACTCTTTGGGCACAGATTATATCTCCAGTGAAAACTTTTCACATTAGCAGTATTTATAGTTAGGTTTAATAATATTGTGGGCTCCAACGTTCAGCAGTTAAGTTGATGGCTAACAGCAGAAAGCCATGAAAACGAGTTTATGACTAAGGAAGAGACCACGTTTACAGAACAAGATTGTGTTGCAGTCCCAAATGAAATAGATTTGAATGGTTTTCTTGCCTCAGCTTAGAGCTGGCAATATCACAACTCGCATAGTAACTTGGCATCATTTTGTGTCTTCACTTGAAAGAGGCCTGGGATTAATGGGCAAAAATAAACCCCTATCATGTAATAAATTGTTGAAATCCTATAGTGAGCCTTTTTCCCTTCATGTTCATGCTGAAGCTCTTGGCAGACCAGCAGAGAAAGGGGTTATTCACTCATGCTAGTGGAAGCCTCTCTGTAACAGGAGCAAATGTAAGTCTTTCCATTTCCACAAAAATCACTTAAGCATGCTAATAAATGCAAAGGCATTTCTCATTGATGTTTTCACGTAATGTGTCATTTATGTTATGGTGCACTGTGCTTTCAGACAGCAAGTGACTGGGGGCTATGGTCCCTTTTCTCTCCCTGTGTGCTTGCTCAGCACCAACCTCACATTACGCAACTAGCAAAACCACAAAGTTAAGAAAGAACAGGTGTACTCATAGTACACTGAGTAAGATCTGGCCAGCATTTCTTTTGCATCATTTTGTTTTAAGAAAGGATCAGGCCAGCAAGAGTACTGCTTTGGTTTTGCAGCACAAATGCATGGTTACTTATTCTTCAATGGAGAAGACCATTTCTATTACTACTCAATGATTTCAGCTGCCTCTCACAGAAAAAGCCAATATAACTGGTCAGACAATGATAACTTGTCTATAACATTTGTAAGCTAACCCAAAGGAATATACAGCAGAGATAAAATGTTCAATTAAAACCACATATGTTGTTTTTAAAATGTTATAAGAAGACAACCATTGTTACTAAACTCTACAGACGTTGGGGTATTTTTAAGTCCATTTTCTGGAACTATATTATATTTCAGTATAATTCAACTGGCTTCAATCCTATTAAATTCCATAGGACTTTGCCACGAGGGTGCAGCAGCAGAGTAGTAAGTGTCTATGTCCTAAAATCAACTGAGGCTCTTGCCTAAGAGGCCATTGAAAGTGCAGACACACACGGACACACACATACACTACCCCCACGCAGACCAGCGCTCCTGTTCCGTTCCCCCTTGCCCCCTCCATTCTCTTCCCAAGACAGCATGTGTGACCCCTGCAGCACACCCTGCTTCTCTGGCTCAGGGCGAGCTACCCGAGTCCGCCGCCAGCCTGGGTGGGAGCAGGAGCTGCTGCTGGGCAGCAGGCTAGCAAGGCTCCTGCGTGGCCGTCACAAATCTGCCTTATGCCTGGGTTTTTTCTTACAGTGATTTGATCTCTTCAGTACCTCTGCCTCTGACAAAAACATTTGAAACATTTACCTTGCACCTGCAGAATGAAAAGGCTGTTCGGTTGTGCATGGTATAAACTTTGTGGACAGGCTCAGCACTAAGCATGTTTTTTTTAGGCAGAGATTTCTTATAAGAGTATCAGGCACCCTACCTTTCTGTAGCACTCTGAAGAAGACTGTCCAGACCTCAGGAATGTCTTTAGTCACTTGAAGTGGAATTAATATAGTATGCTTATTATTCTGTGTGTATATATGTCAATAACTGCTTGTAACATCACTTCAAGCACGCTATCAATTCAAAGTTCTGTATGCTTTACAGAAGGCTGCCATAGTTTGCTGCAGGAATCAGTAATTTACCTGGAATATTTCTATGTTTCTTTACAATCACAAGGGCAGGATTCTTTGAAAGAGAACAGTTTGTAAACTGCCTTAACTAAAGTTCCCATGAGGAAAAATACTTCAAAAGGAAAAAAACAAAGATGGGGGGATATTGTTTTGGATTTCAGAAGAAAGGCTGATTTCTAAAAATAAAAGAAATATAGAACTGAAATGTTTTGCTCTAGGATTTAAGAATTTATTTCTTTTTTAAAGGAAAAATCTGAATTTTGGCAAGCTCCATTTTAGGCATAAGTCCTGTAAATTTTACACATCCCAATCAACAGATTGAACATTCAGAACATTTGATTACTCCTAAGCCATTCCCATTGTTCTTGTGGGAGGATGAGAGAAAGGACATATATTTTATTATTCCTAGAAGAAGGGAGAGAGGGAAATATTTCCATATTGACTTCCAAATATGTTAAACATTACATAATCCAGCATGATTTACAATTTTAGTCCAACCCCGTTGATGCTTCAGGTCAGAATGTGAAAGCTTTAACAAAACTGTGGGAAACCTATACAAACAGTTAAATGGATTACAGAAAACTCACGGCATTAGTGAATAATGTCATATTCAAAGACATTAAAGACACTTAAAACTGTCCTCGCATTTCAGATTCTGAAATTTGGCCAAAACTCAGGACAGTGGGAACTGTAAGTGCCAACATTTTATTTTTTAATGAATCCTGAATTTCAAAAATTGTAGAATTGAAAGCTAGACTGTTTTTAAGGTATACTAAATTGGGAACTAGGTAAACCTAACTACTTTCCTTTTTTCCTCTGTTGACTGCTAAGGTTGTATCTTCTGCCTTAATATCAACTCTTGAGTATTAGAAGGCTTTACTGCAAGTGTTGGATGTACTGGAATGGATAGGGGTGCTGTAACCTTTCCAATATGTCTCCTTGATTTACATCTCCCTGGAACATGTCACAGGCAAGTGACTGGCACAGAGTCTCCCAGTACCCTGCTCCATCAAGCCCTGCTTCCAGTAAACGTGGATCCTCTTTTTCCTGGAGCTCTTGCTGTGCCTGTAGTTTCTGTGGTAACTCTGCTTCGGTAGGCTTGTAGCTTGAGAAATTTTTTCCTACATCACCTTCAGGGCCAGACTTCAGAGGATAATCACAGAACTGGACCCTTGGTCTCTTATAAAGATACATCTCTTTTCCTCAGCAACTGGCAGAGCTACTCTATTCTGTCACAACAATATGAAACTAATGTTGATGAAACTAAGTGGGGTGAATTTGATTGTCAGTTCCTCCTTGTTGGAGATGACCTGTCTGTAATCACTCACAGCTTGGCCATGCTCTGCCACTTAGTAATGTTATGGTGGATCCCACATTTGTGATTCCTTTGTGTGTTTCAGTCTTGTATTTCAATTTTCTATTGCATTTCAGAAAATAGCTGTGTAGTTGAAGCGCTGAGGTTAAACTCCCAGGCCTGAATGAGGGTTGGCATATGGATGATGTCCACAACCAGACAAGAAAGACCCTCCTGACTGGTTTTCACTCAGGGTCTGGCCAACCTTGGGTGGGAACTGATTAGGAGATCCCCACCAGGTGCCCCTCCCTTCCACATTAACCTGGAGGTGGGGCAAAAAGCCACCTCTATAAGAGCTGACTCTGCTTGCAGGGGTGTTGGGAGGTTTGCTTCTATAGTGTATGTGCTGTGTGAGGGTTCTGGTAATGGGAGGGTCTCCCTGACTCTTCATGGCAAGTAGAGTTCCCACGATGGTAGGGCCAGAATATGAAGCTGTCTCTGAGTCCCTTCTATATAACTAGACTCATGGCCCTGTTTCTTGACTGGCTCACTCCCTTCTTCATGTCCACTGTGGTGGGTGAGTGCATTGACTTTTCTTCCCTCTGGTTTTCTTGTGCTTGGGATCTCTGGTGAGTGATGTGGGAGTGGAGGGAGACGTTTGGCTGCTGGGCTGCCTGTTAATGATGATATAATTCTATGTTTGGCATGTGGTCAGTAGAAGAGTAGTAAACTAGGCAGCTAGAGATTTTTTTTTTCCAAGCTCCTTTCAAAAACAAGCAAGGAATTTCAAAAACTTTGGGGTTAATTTCTAATCCAGGTGGGCCCTGAAGGTGAGTGGCTAAAATGTTAAGAGGTATTTAAGCTTTTTCTTGACAAAGGACACAGAAAAGATCTCTGTCCTCTGCAAGCTGTCTATTTTGACAAGGCTTGGAGAAACTCAATGTTTTTGTAACTCTATCCTTATCAAACTTAGTTGCAATTAACCACTCAA
>NW_008594340.1:36580-42644 GCF_000691845.1 Merops nubicus | reverse complement strand
GAAAGTACTGGAAGAGTCCAATAAAAGGTCATTTTTAAAAGCTGCCAAACAGCATCGCAATTTGATGGTATAAAAGTTAATGGAAAAAAAAAAAAACACCAGCCCACCTCCAAAAATCTGTTGTTTCTTAATAGTTGCATCAGAACTGGACCATGAAACTTGAAGAGTGGGTAATGATTGTACTGCCCAGTATCTGTCTGGGGCTGATATATCCCATAGATGGGCAGTTTTAGGAGCTGCTTTAAGCAGTGCTGCAGGAGGGAGCAAACTGGATCTGAAGTCCACCTGGTGTAGCTCGTGACCCTCTTTCATGAGACCTCTGCAATAATGGATGCTCTCTGACCAGCAAATGCAGACACATGATATAGTTACTCTTACATACTGAAAAACAGAAGCCTGTGTTTCCTGTTTTGGCAGATGATAGCTTTACGTCCTTTGGTAGAAAAAATGTATTTGTCTACAATGTAAGGAACTACTGAGTGAAATTCTATGTTTATGGATCTCTAGCAAGTTGTTCTTTCTACTTGTTATTCCATTTATATTCTGAACTGTCAGGAAAACAGTTTTTTCCAAGAGAAGTAGAACTTTTGCTGTTCACATTGACCATAAATATTTGCTGATTTTTGACAGTGCCATTTTATCCAAAAGAGAAAGCTAGGGTTGTCAAATGGAAGCTAACACAGTATTACACTTTTAAGTTTTTGGTTTTTTTTTTCAAAATTATTTTTTGAAAGTAGAATTTACCTGAGTGTCCTGAGTTTCCCGTTGCACCATTTTTTATAAAATCACGTTTCCCAGTGGATGTGTTAATCATGTCTTTTACATACTGTCATATCACATAGCATTTGGAGTTTGACTTAACCTGGTGTGATATGTCACAATTCTACAGTATGTGTGCCCTAGGGAACTTTAAATCGGTTTGCTGAAAAACACAATTAAAGACCCACAGTGAATTGAGTTTTCATTAAAACTGTACACACACATGAAACCACATCTTTTTCTCTGAGAAACAGCCCATATTATCTGTAAAAATATGAGTATTGCATAAAGCCTTTGGAATTTGCAAAGACAATAACAAATACTACTTTCTAAATTGCTAGACTGTCTAATAAAAATTACTTGCATGTAGTACAATTCTATGCTTGTAACTATTCTTTCTATATATAGGAGTTACGCTGATTTTCTTGCGCAGCTGCAAGACAATATTAGAAGTTGCACTGGGATACTTATAAATACTATTTAGAGTGTTTTATTGTACACTGATGCTTTGAACTTGGTCTAGTTGAGAAAAGCCTATGGGCAAATGCTTGAAGCATAAATCCGCAAATCAAGAAGGCTCTGAGAAGAACTGAAAGAAGAATTTATAATAGAAAGCTCCTTGCAACTCTTATTTTCCAAAATGTGGCTTTTGCATTTACTTGCTAGCTGACCAGAACGTACCCCACAATGGCTTCTTGCAGTCAGACTTCAATGGCCTCATACTGGCTTGTTAATTGTTTGGTTGACGTTCAAGGGTTGCTTTGGCCTCTTTTAAAATTAATGTGTTTTCTCCCAGTACTATTTGAAACTTACCTACAGGTAAGAACTCTTTATTTCAACTAAGAAATAAAGCAACCGTGGTATGTCTTTAAAGGAATATGATAATGAAAAACATTAACTATTTTACAAGATAGTCACAGGTTGGTTTTTTATGCCATCTACTCAGCTGTGTTTTCAAGCTCTAATGGTGTTTCTCACAATTTTAATTTTCCATCCTATTTTGGTGACATATGAGCGGCAATATACTTAAATGGGTTTAAATGCTTTTCTTACAAATCCATTGTCTATGGAAAGTGTAGTTTTAAATACAACATATACTCCAAGAAGGAAGAAACAGGTCTTTATATTCTGATTTATTTTGCTGTGATTCTTATCTCTTTTCATATCAAAAATATGATTGTGTGCAACAGTAATAATGAAAAAAAGACTAACAAGACAACATACTGTCTAAGCATGTGGCCAGGTTTAACAGTATGTATTTTGACACACATGTAAATACAGGCAGAAGAAAACAAACATGTCTTTTTTTCTACTGTGTATGATAGATAGAAAAATTCTAAAGGGAAATGACACATTTTGTTATTCATTAACATCCAGTGAACCTTTCATGCAACACCCTGGAGGCTGAATGCAGTGACAGCATTAAAAGGTATAAACCCACCAGTACTTGGCATCAGGCATGAAGCAGTTTGCTGGAAAAGAGCTGGCATGTATTTCTTGATAATGTCTCATAGGTTTGTTGGATGGCAATACACTGAAGTGTCTGACCATTAAATGACATACCAAAATGCTGACGTTTAACCATGTGTGCCTGTTGCCAATCACTCAAGTTTTCCCAAACTTCTATTCTTTTTCTGCTTGGAACAGTTGAAGCCCATCCTGGCAACAAGCAGAGACTAAGAAAAGTGTAAATATGTTTCATATGTGTTATGAAAGACAAAAATATGAATTTACAAGGTAAGCACAGAGCCAGAGAATTGCATTACACTGTTAAAAATTAGGTTAGTCCTTGTTGAAAATGATAGGCATAACAGCTACTCTTTATTTTATATATATATCTAAAGTAGTCAGCCCTCAATTGTAGAATGAGATAGCTGCCTTCAAACATAGATACCTGATTCATACAATGAAAAAATACAAGAGAGTCTTTGCTCCTGTTGCTTTGTAATAGTTTGTCCCTGACTGTAAAGGAGAGAATGTGTAAAAAAAAAAAATTAAGAGAAATATTGACTGCATGGGCATGAAGAAGTTGCTGAAGTAGGGCGTTTGGATCATATTTTAGCTAAAAAGTGCTCTAGACTTACGAATGAAGAAGCTTTTTCTGTCTTCATTTGTTCAGAGAATTTAATATGCTCTTTGTAACTAAACAGGTGACAAAAATCACCTTCCATAAAGAAGTTAAAAATACTCATGAAATAAAAAGGAAACCCCACACTGCTATATACAGTTTTGCAGTGTTATGGTAATCACTCCTACCTGCTGTCCCTAAAATGGGATGTAAGTATTTAATGGCTGCATGTTCAAAACTGATTAAAGGCTTCTTAATATTAGAAATTATTTCTGCAGATTATTATTAATGCAAATATCTAAGTGATGTGTGTATGAAAGGAGGCAGAGTTGGCAAAGTACAGTATCTGCAAGGAAGACTATTAGGATGGCAACAGCAAAAATTAGATGCGAAACACAGTGAGCCTTGCAAGGAAGCATAGAGAATTTGGGAAAGAAGTTCATGCTAGAGTTGAATGAAGCATACTATTACAGGCAGAAGGGAGGGAGCTTGAGATGTTTTAATTTTTATAAACAGTATATTAACTGTTTCCTGTTGGAAATATTACTCCATTTTTTTCTCTTTAACTTTCTAGAAATCCAGAAAAGGCAACAGTTCACACCTAAATCAGTGGCTCATTTCTGGGGTTTGGAAAGAGAGGGATTTATAAGGATAATGAAAAAATAACTCTTATTGTAATAAAAATTAAAGGTTGCTTATACATGGCCATTAAACTTATTTCGGATGTACTACTAGCAGATACTTCATTTCTGTGCCATTTATGGTCAACCCGTTCAGTGCTACCCTGTGATTTTGTTTATTCATGACTAAGTGCGGTTGACTGAAAAACAATTGTGGAAATGAGATTGCCTTTGTACACTGAAGCACCTACTATGTTTATGTGCAAACTTGTAAAGAAGTCTTTTGTATATGTAAAAGAAAGTTGCCTTTGTTATTGCATGGCACAGACTGGCACTTTGAGTTAAAAACCTCAGCTTGTCACAATGCAGCCTGACTCTAAAGTAGCCATCCTAAAAGTTTCCCTGAATTTTCTATTAACAGGCAAACTTCTTTTCCTTCTTGCCTGTAATTTCTACGTACATTCCTCTGTAGGAACTGACATTCTTCTCAACCATTCAATAGTAATACGCCTCTAAAGTGCAGATCACTTTGTAGTTCCTGAGCAAAACTTGCTTTTCCTTACATGTTATGTGCAAAAGGACTTTGCAAGGGATTGATGAGCCCAACCACTGTCACTCACGAGTGACATCATTTGAGGGTAATATTTAAAAGATTAGTAACGTCTGCTTTTTCAAATATGGTTAGTAGCAATCCCTCCAGCCTACTTCAACCACATGGAATGCTTTGTATGCACAGATAGGCACTGTACACTGCAGGAGCTGTGCTGCAGAAGAAATGTCCTTCAAATAACAGCCAAAAAAAAAATGGAATGAAAAGCTGTATAGTCTTGCTAATCTGGTCAGCAAGAGCAAATGCAAAACTCTATTGCTGAACAAAGTTTATTGTTAAATGACACCTTTACCTTGAGACTGTTATTAATAACACCCGTTGTTAGTGAAGTATTTATATTGTGTATAAAAAAAACTTGTTGCTCAACAAGACCACCAAATTAGAAAAAAGTCATTCTGATTTTGAGCACAGTGTTCTGATGATCTGCTTCTCGGTGACCAGCAAACTATTGTTAATTGTGAAGGAAAAATTCTGAACAAGTGCTTCAGAAATTCTAGCCTGTAAAACTCCCCAGCACCTCATTTTGTTCTCATTTCTTGGAGTGCAATCTCACTATAATTCCACTGATCCTCATAAAAAAAAAAAAATAAATGCATCTACCCCTCTGGGACATGGGAAACGGTGACACACTTGCCCTTCAAAATGATAATGCAAATGACTGTTTTCGTATTTTATTCTGGGAAGAGGTACTCATTTAAAAAATAGTATAAGACAACTATTTAGTTATTGGTGAGCTATAAATTAGGCGTTAGAGGAGAAAGGAAAGCAGTATATTTGTTTTTTTATAAACGTTTATTCCTAATTTCAGCACTTTGAAAATTTATTAGTAAAAAAAAAAAAATGAACAAAGTTTCTTTTTTTTTTTGTGGACTATGGATTCTCTCCTTCCAGAGTTCAAAGCAGAAGCTTTAAGGTTTCCAAATGAGCCTCAATATCTGTAACTCAGTTGCTTTCATTGCATTCAGATGTAATCTCTTCTATATCCCTGATTTCTTTTCTCGCATTTTATTACTAGGTTGTAACTTAAAGAGTCTGCTTTGTCAATATCTCTTACACTTTTGATAAAGTAGCAGCTATTATATCTGCTAAAAATGGGCACATTTCCAAAACATCTGGTCAGAACAGGTCAGGACTGACCCCTTCCTCTTCTCACAGGAACAGTTGGGGACGATGCAGTTGTAAGCATTACAGTTCCCAGGGGAACGTTACTTTACCTAATGTACTGGCCGAGTGGCACGCTTCACTTGCACAACACCTGCTTACAGATTCCTTGCTGCCACTCAAACCCAAGCTAGCAGAGCATGGGAAATTTGGAATAGTGATAAAAGCACACAGACTAACTTGAGAGCAGATGACACAGTGAATGGGAATAGGGCACACTGAGAAGCGTAGGCATACAAGGAGGCAAGAAAGAGAAAAATCTTCAGCATTTGAAGAGGTAAACATTGTCTAGCTAATTGTGCTTGACAATTATAATTTCTTCCTGCAAAGAGCTAGGTGTGGTATTTAATGCTTTTATGTACGTGAATACACCAGAGTGCCATATCCTTGACCCACAAAGAACACTTCTTAGGAAGAGAAGTTTTTTAGTGTTTCTCTTTGTTATTTTGTCAGAATGAATCACGTTATACTTTGTAAACCTTAGGGAGACTTGAGAAAGGTCAGGCAGATTTGGATACGGTGTGTCAGCATCTAGCCTAGCAATGCAATAATCACCTTTGCAGCCTATGAGTTCTGCCTATTTGAGGTGGTGATGTTACTTGCAGATATTCACTAGCTATAGAGTGGTAGCTCACAACTTCTTATCTCAAGTAACTTGATATGTTGGTTAGAGCAACTGGTCAAATGGCAATAATTCTGCTTTTTTACTACATAGGAAAAGTGTCACTGATCAAGTGTGAAGCAGAATTAAATTCACACCAACCTCTTCTCTGAAGCTTTGGTGGGCTAGAGAGCTTATGACTAGCATTTCTTGTGGGGCAGGAAGAGAAACAGTGTAGAAATACC
>NW_008594340.1:0-36549 GCF_000691845.1 Merops nubicus | reverse complement strand
CTGCTGACCCACTGCCACTCATTAATATAGGGTTTTTTACTAAACTTATGGACTCTTCATGAGCAGGAAGGGACATGGTGAACATCAAGAGAGTGAAGTGTTGTCTTCAAGTTCTTTGACTTCAGATGGTTTGGGGAAGTGTGAGGTATTTTTGGCTGGGCTTTTTGTTTTATTATTCCTCATTAGGAACTCCAGGGTAGTTGTTTCTGATACTTTTCATTGTCAGATGATATCAAGCAGATAGATAGCATTAAAAGCTCCTTTCAAGTGCTTTCCTCATGCAGTATTTTCACTTGATCAACTACTCTTCTTCCACTGCAGAACTGTGATGGAACAAGCAATGGCAACAGGCTGAGAACTGATACAACTGTACTGTGATTAGAAGCATCATTCTATCTTGTGTCCTTCTTTCATCATCTCTGAGCAGAATTTATCCCTTGCTCTTCCTCTGAACTCATCATACCATCACCTGAGGAGGCAAACTAACAGAAGGGCTTAAATGCTACAAACAGGTGGAAACTTTGGGATCTACCTATGCCAGGTCTATGGGTGCTGGTGTGAGGTTGATTCTTGTTTTGTTCAAGGGACGACACAGTTTGATTTCACTTTCAGTGTTTCAAAGAAGGCTTCAGGAGGAGTGAAAAGACTTTAAGCAACTTAAATTGAACAATGCATTGTAAGGATTTTTTTTTTTACGATCTTTTTTTCTGATTCTGTCTTGAGTGGATTTTTATGCAGTTACTGTTACTACTGTAGGTTTCTTCTGTGCTGGTCTTGGCTCTCATGGTCACCTTCAGATATGCTGTACATGAGAGGCTGCTAGTAACAGCAAATATCTTCACTGGAACAGCCATACAAGGCAGTGTGAGAGGTTTATCTCTGAACTTTGTGGTGTTTGTATCTCAGTGTTTTTAATTTCAATGTAGAAGCTGTAGTCACCAGGGTAACTTTTGACACGGTAGTGGTGAAGAAACATCTCCTCAGATTATTCTCTCCATGAAGATAAAGGTGTTACCTACGTGAAGTAAAAGTAATCAGATCTGGATTTGGGTTTTCCTAGAGTGTGCATTTCAGATATGTACTTTTAGATTGGATCCAACTGACACCAATCACAGGAGTTGTTAAGCTGCAGGACAGGTAGACACATTCCCTGTAAGTGACTTCTACCCTGACAGCATTTAAGAGAAGTGAACAATGAACCCATTTTATTTTTTGCCCTTCCAACCCCTAACATTCTGTGATTCTGTTATTTATGAAATATATGGATTAACATGAACCAACTGTTATTCAGCAATCCCTTGCATTCTTCTGATAAAATATAAGATTTTCTTTATGGTATCAAAGCAAAAACTTCTTAGTAAAGCTTAGTTTTCAGAAGTACATAATATTACTAGACTTTGAATTGTGTTGTTAATTGCTTTATAAACCTATTGCCCATACAGAATTAAAGCAATTTCATAAAAGCCAAATAAAAGTATAAATTAAACATAAGGTCAGTATATGAAATAAGTATGTGCAGAACAGATTTTGTTCTCTGTTCAGTCTTGGTTGCTTAATTTTGTCAACGTGTTCTGTTGGCACTTTTATTTACTGTTTTTGAAGTCAGCCGTACCAAACTTACAGTGTATCATTGAGGTGTGTAAGCTGTTATGTCTAGAGAGATTGGGCAGTTTATTTTCCACATACTCCTGACGTGTCAGCCATGTGCATCAATATGATTTACACACTGAGCACCCACAGACTAATAACAGTGTCAAAACTCGCCTTTTGCCAGCTAGCGTTGTTTGTTACAGGGAAAATGTCCATGTGAGAATTCAGCCTAGCCCAAATTTGCTTCCACTTTTACCTTGTTTCACATTATTTATGTTAACTGACTTTCCTGGATATTATCCAAGTCACTCTTAGTGGTGTTCTACATCTCACTAGGGTTGAGGATTTAGGTTTGACAAATAATTCTACATTTAAAAAAAAAATAAATTAAAAAAAAAAATTGAGATTGTAAAAAATGGAGGAGCAGAAACCAAACCTACAGGTAAATGAACTGCTTATCAAGACGTATGTTAGTCTATGAACGTGCAGTGGATAAATGTGCAGTGAGTCAGCTGCTCTACAGAAATTGCTTGTGTCCACACTGCTACCACAGTGAATGCTTACCTCATGGAAATGTGTCAAGTGCAAATAGAACAATAGAAGGGGAAATCTTCCCCTGAATCCTCCTGCAGAAGCTTTACATAACCTGCATTTGTCCAATACTTCTTATGCAAGCCAGTATGTTAGTAAAGGTAACTAGAAAGGCCATTAGATTCATGAAAAGCTGAAGAACTGGATGGCCTTTGATCCTTGTGTGAGTTCTATCACTTTAATGGCTAGACTGTAATCTCTGTAATATATCTCTGATAGACTTTTAGTGGTAAGTGAAGTTGAATTTAAAGCCATTTCTGTGCTGACATAAGAAATACCAAATAGACATGAAAGTATGGAAAAGTTTAAGTTTTAAAAAAGCCGATGTAAAGTAAGGAAAACAGATGTGTTACATGTAGTCCACTACAAATTTGTGGTACTTGTTTTTTTTCCCACTTAATTTCTTTTCAGTTACCTGCTTCTTTTAAACAGACCCTTTTCTAGAATATCCCATATTTTTTTCCACATATACCTTTTTTAGTCATTGGTACCTAACTGGTTCAAAGCCAGAGGTACAAAGAACAGACTTCTTTAAAACACGGATTAACTTGCAATTGAGAGAGATCTCCAAAAGAGAACGCTTCCCTCAAAACAAATTCATCTTCTGATTTTGCCTTCATCACAAATCAAAATAATTACCAGAAAGTTTACAAGTCTTTCACGGTGTTCAAGTCAAAATCTGAAATTTAGGGCAATGTTGGGTTCAATTCTTTGTTCAAAAAATAAATTTCTTAAGTGAATGCAAATCCAATTTCAATGACTACTTTCTCCTCCTTTGTCACTTGATGCTGTTTTGTCACACAGTTTTTGAATTAATTAAGGGAGTGTGCATGTATTTTGTTTTTCTGAGGAAAAGCAAAACTAACATTTCTTACCTCAAGTCTGCCAATATCATTGTGTGCAAATCCATTGCTACATTACGATCACATAGGAGCCTTGCTGTAATTTTCTAAATCCAGATCTTAATTCAGTCAGCAAAACAGTCTCTGTCCACGGACAGAGCAAAATCACTGATCTTTGGGGTTTTTTTTGTTGTGGTTTTATTTATTTTTTTTAATCTAATTTTAAGTGCTTTGGACACTAATTACACACCAATGGCAGCCATTGCCTAGCTGAATTGGCTTAAAAGCTTCATGCAAAATGCTGATTTGCAAATTAACTTACCTTGGCAACCAGGAGAGATGTCAATTTGAAAATAAGTGGCAGTATTTCATTTCACCTTAAAAGGCCAGGGTTTGCAGAAAAGCGATACCCACATTCTCATGATGAAGGATTTGTTATGCTATTGACCATTGACATTGGTAAGTAAGAAACCATTATCCTGAGGACAAAAATAAAAATAAATCAAAGCTCACTTTCCAGCTGTCTATAAGAAGAAGAACTTGCTATTGATGTAATTTCTGGCTAAAATTACCTAGACATGTGCCAGCTGCTTTGTCAAAAATGTGGATCTAATTACTGAAGGCACTATGGCAATGCATCAAACCACTGACAAATCCAAAAGGAGGAGGTCTTCCTTAAGTGTCTGGTACTCAGACATATGCAGGAATCTACACTGTGTAAATTCCTTTCTAAAAGGCCTGTTTGTAAACATGACCTTTATCTGCAGTTGCAGTGTTTTGTTTGACATTAGGGTCAGAGATAAACAAATGGCTCCATGAAATTTGGAGTTCATTTTGGTTCGGTTCAAACTCAATGGCATGATCACAGCTTGGTGCTGTGCAGCTAGTGGCAGAGAGTAGTATTTGCACCATGGTGTATCATCTCATTGTGAGGCTACATTGAAGAAGTTTTTTGTCCTGGGAACGCAGCCCAGATAGAGAAAATTGTTGGGACAGGAGATGATACTTCTCCTCCTTTATCCATCCTTGGAGCTTGTCAGCCTCCATATTCATTCCGAGGTGGTTGTGTGCTAGCCCTGACTCCTACAGGGAAGAGAGGAGACAGACAGTGATGTAGAGTTCAGACCATTCTCATTTTCTTGCAGCATTTAGTTCCTATATCTCCTCTTAATCTCTCTCTTCTAGAGCAAAGAAGACTTAACATTCCAACATGAAAAGCCATCCTTGACCCTTTGGGAAGTAACTGCATGAGTGGCATGCCCTGGTGTGACTGGGCATCCACAGGGCTCTTCAGGCACATTGGTGCCCTGTGGCACAGCTTTGCAGGTAATGATAGCAGCAGCTGGTGGGGGGCAAACCTTTCTTCAGGGCTTTCCTCTGCAAACCTGTGAGAGGACAGCAACCCAGCCTCACATAGGGAACTGGGGTTATCTCATACTCACGTGTTAGACAGGATCTGTTTTGTTCAGCCCTCTCAAGTCTGAAAAGCCACATTTATAATTTGTCTGAATGGAAACTTTATGGAGATTGAGAAGCAGAGAAATAAATTTTTTTTTATTATTTTTTTTTTTTTATTTTTTTTTTTGGTTCTGCCGACAACCCTGTGGTTTAACAGTGGCCTTGGATATAGAAAGCCCAGGATCAAGTTCCTCCTCCCACTAACTCTGAGTAATCACAGATTAAAATCAGTGATGAAAACAAGCAAAATGTGATTCAGGCTGAGAAAGGACTTCAGTCTGGGTCTTTTAGTATCTGTGGATGTGGTACGTGGACATACACTTACATATGTGGGTGTTTCCACCAGAACAGTCTAAAGATTTTTTTCTCCAGAAAAAGAAACAAAAGGAAAGGAAAAAAAATTAGACATGAAGACATGAAGTCTTGAAAACTAATGTGGCATAGAATTATTGTCCTCCAGTCAGCTTTAATTGCTAGTGCAACAATTGATGATTAGAATTCAAAAATTCATATCCCACATGTATTCTTCAATTTTTGTTTATAATTTGTCCTCCCAGCAGATCCTCCTTACTGTAAGTTTATTTATCAGAGTATTCATGGAAAGTAGAGCCCAAAGGGGATGTAAATCCAAAGTAAGTGAATTTGTTTAAATATTTAAATCAACATTTGTATGATGTATTATTTCAGCTCCAGTCTGCTTTCTGGAATAGAGTGGGATGGAAAATAATTTTCATAAGAAATTTTTAAAGATGGAAATGAATTACAATTTAAATGTCTAAACTGTACTATGTAAAGGGTAGTTCTTGTTTCTTTTTTTGAATCAGGACATTTGTTAACACCTATTACAAAACAGTACTAACATCATTAAAAAAAATCTGGTTGAAATTCATTGCTTAAATTAAATGACAAGAATTAAAGTAAAACTTGAAAAATGTATCCAGGCCTTTAATTAAGAAAAGAAAATAAAAAAATCACTTCAGCTAGTTCTATTTTGGACTTTTCGGTTTGTTAGAAACATGTTAAATTAACTTGAACATTTTCCAAAGATATTGAAACATGATACTAGTCCAATAAAGTGAAACCTTGATTTTTATACACTGTGTATGTGCACTGTATTAAAGTTTGTTCATCCAGAAAGGAAAGAATATGTGCTCTTCTAAGTGGACTAGCATTGTTGCTTAGTATTGCAAGGTTTCTGTTTTGGTTTTGGAAATTAAAGGAAACTGTTCAAACTGTACCGAAAGGTCTTTGAGGTGGATGGGGAAATTTGGGAAGGCAACTGTAAAACTCCATGCTTGCTCCAGCTGTATTTCCATGGTCAGCTGCACACTTTGTTGCTGTGTATTTGGTTCAGCCATGTTTGCTGCTTACCTGCTGCAAACTCAGCAGAGATCCAAGTCATCTATGTCTACTGCAGTTATTTCAATTCTTTTCTTATCAAATATGTGTTTTAAATGACTTGCATCACAGATTGTTCCCAGTAGACTTTTAGATTTTTTTCTGAAATTCATGCAGATCCAGATTTATCCTAAAATCAGCAAGACGTATTCATTATGTAAATTATGTAAAGCTAAATGTATGTTCAAGTTTTTTGTATTATCAGGACTAATCCATAAAATTGAGAAGAAAATAGAATACGCAAGGTGTATAACATCTCTATATGAACCTGTAACTGTATAAACATAAACCGAATGAGTAGTTTATACATTAATAATACATGTAGATGTATGCATTTATATATATATGGATTAACATGTTGAACTCAGGCCCTCAAATTTTTAAGCTGGCATCACCAGAGCTAAATACATGCCAGGATGAATTATTACATTTTTTTTTTTTCCCCAAAAGTGGGTTGCAGTAATACCTGTTGCGAGGAGATGTTATTAACATTGTTCAGGTCCTGTAGCATCATATTATTTATTTATTTCTGAGAGAATCCCTAATCCCTGCTTAATTTTATGATCTGTCAGAATGATTCTAAATATCTATCTGCTTTGTATTTTCACCTCAGGACAGGAGTCCAGAGGTACAGATTTGTTGTACAACAGTGGACTTCCGGCAATTTTCATCTTTTAATGCCTGCAGCGTCTAAGGTTGAATTTGTAATAATCACCAGATTATCTCTAAAGGTTCTTCTGTTATACTTGCAAATAGTTCTGCAGGAAAATGCAAAAGATATAGAAGAAAAATAATTGATTAGATACAGGAGATCATTTTGTCACATAATCCCAGATGGGAAAGAAAACAAATGTTGATTTCTTTTTTTAATGACGGTTGAAAGATACTATGGGAGAGATACTTGCTGTTATGTTAGAGTTTGATGCTGGTCTTAGTCCCCTGGTTAGACCTTAAAATACAGTAAGAAAATGTGCAAAAATAACACTGTAGCTAGAATTTTATTTTATAATGGGATGCATTGTTCAAGTGGTCTGTTATAACAGATAATAAAGTCATGTACGTACACTGCTGTTGACATGGCAGGTACAAGATGGGAAAAAAGTGTAGAGATAAATTAAGTATACGTGAGATTCTTATATTTAATAGAATATGAATGTTATTCCAGTGTATTTTGGGGACCTGTGAACAAATTGGGTGATACTTAGAAAGATAAACAGAATCTCACAACATATTTCACATAGTAATTGTGTGTATGAAAGTCAGGTGATGAGTCTCATTAACATTTATTAAATGTTGATAAATGATTTACATTTATTATTGGTGTCATAAGCGAGACCCAGTTCAGGTGTAATTCGTAGGCTGTTATAATTTTCTGAAGTTTGTATTTTAGAAAAAAAAAAAAGCACCTCATTTCTTTCCCAGAGCTGGGATGTGGTTCTGATTTTGCCCATATTGTAACAAATTTGTTTGTGTTCTGCTAATGGCATCAATAGAAATTTACCCCAAAATAACTGGCCAAATTAAGGAAGATGGACTAAAAGAAGAAAAACTTATGGTGTGCCCTTGAATTGAACTGCTCCTTCCTTTATGAATAGATGAATCTCAGATAGACTTTAGGGTTTTAAAAGTACTTGGTGAGGCATCATTTGGTGATCCTGGAGAGAGCATGCATGGAGGCTAACCTGTTAGTACAGAAGCTTTAAAAGATGTAAAGGTGGGCCATGGGCAGCCACACATTTGTCATTAAGGGAACAAAGTAAGGAAGGTAACAGTGTTTCTGCTGCTGGACACTCTGCGGGTTGAGTGGAGAGTCAGTGTCTGACACAGAAGAAAGTTGCTAATTTAATTACATAGGTAAAGGATAAGTGCACAGGAATGATCAAAAAGAAACAGATAGAAATGGATTTCCTGTTGTTCCTACATCTAAGGCATTCAAGCTTCAGATGGGATAATAGAAAATAATCCAGAAGGATAGTATCTATCTATTGCACAGAAAAACCCAGCAGTCATTATTGTAAACTAATATATCACACTGAAGTCATCCTGCATAGCTTGTCTCCTGAAGCACGGGTCAGGTTACCCAGAAGCAAAGTGGTCTGTCTACAGTAGAGCTTTTGTTGTTTTAGAAATGCAGGCTGTCCCATGAATCTTCCTATATACTTCAACAGGAAAGAAAGAACAACACTTTTCTGAGCTCCACCCAAAGCAGCATGTAAGAGACCAAAACTTATAAAACAGGGATAATTAAGTCAGCAGTGGAAAGGTAGAACACAAAATATCTCTGAAGCAGCATATATATCTACTTTCCATCCTGCTTCTGAGCATAAAATGTCATAAACTGAGGAAATTCTAACTCTCCTTTGTTGCTGAAGGCTGAATTAATAATTTTTTCACTTCTGAGTAGTTAGTGCTGTTAAGGTGAAAATCACAGGTTATTGAGACTTCTATTTCTACTTTCTGGTTGCGTGTTCTGACAAATGTGGGAAAAAGCAGGGAAACTTGAAACTGGGAAGCCAGGTGATCAAAATATCATCTATGGTCAGATAGACATGGGCATTAGGTGGTCATCAAATATTGATGGTTCATTGAAGATATAAGACTAAGGCAGAACACCCCATTTGTTTGTTATGTTTGGCCAATGTGTTAAGTAGAATAACTTATGAGAAATGTTAGAATTCATCCCTTCCACTCCTTTTGTTAACAGGTTAGCACTCAACCAATTCACATATCTAAGGCTTTATGTATTATTAATCAAAAGAGTTAAAAAGTCAATCCAATCTGGTTATATACAGTAGTTCTTGTGGTTCTCAAACCTTTAAATAATTTATGGTGTCATCACTTTCCCAGTGGATGTCAGGCAACTAGAATGTCTGAAATCAGAATCCCACTGGGAAAAAAAGAAACATAGTCAGAAAAAGTAGTAATTTTTTTTTTTTTTTTTAATAATAGCAGCTCCAGCCTATTGTACCATCAGTATCAGTCTCTAGAGAGATCATTTCTCTGAAAGAGAAGTTTTTCTTATATGAATCCTTTTGGGATCAAACAATCCTGACAAATCTATACCTACACAGTACTGTAACTGGCTAAGGGGGGGGGGGGGGGGTTGAGCACATACAGGCTTTTTTTTTTTTTTTTTTTTAATAAATCCTAGGGTTTTATGCATTTATTTCCTGTATAAATGTATCCAGTACACAATTTTAAAATTTGTCTTAATCTTCTGAAAGCAAACATAGAATCATAGGGGTTGGATTTTGTTTTCTTCTCTTTTATTTTAGAAATAATAATCTGACTGTAACCATCACTATGGTGTTGAGATCTATTCGCTCCTTCTTTTCAGTCACATTTATTCTGTTTCTTTTGAAGTAGTAAGCCCCCACAGTTGATCATTGTAATCTTAAATGGCTTTTTTTTGTACGTCACAAATTCATTCAGCCATTTTTGATTGTGAAGATAGAGAAATCTAGTTCTGAGCTTTTATAATCTTTCTAGGTATTCAAGAGTATCATAAAAAAAAGATTTAAAAAATACTACATTTGATTTAAAAACGTTTGGAAATGGTGTCATTATTTTATATGCCAGAATACCAGATTCTGTCTCCACAAGTAGGGGACATGACTTCTATTATTGAACATACTGCCACCATATATTTAACATATAACCTCCTTTCAGAATTAAACCTTCTCTCACCCAGAAAATCATATATTCTTTCCCCATGCAAAACAAGGTCATCGAAGGCCAGATACATCTGATAGGTACTCTACTAGTTCCCCAACAGATTATGAGGTTTTAGATTTCCTTGTTTTGTGCTATAGATGTCTGTCTTGCAATCAGTGTCCCATGCAATGTTTTTTTTTTCCCTTGATCCTCTCAATAACAAACCCAGGAAGCATCATCAATTAAGAAAATCATCCTGTGATCTTGTAACAGAGATGATTTTCCTTTTGGCTGTCAAATCTCCATACTCTCTTCAGCCAGGTCCATAATCTTTTTTCTGCTGCTTCAAAATCCTGCTTTTCTACTTCCTGGCCATTCTTTGCAGCTTGTACAATTGCTAATGGAACCGAGTGAACCCCAGAGTTGAATTTGTACTTAGACTCAGTCAGCCTAGCAACAGCTTGTCTGAGGTTCAGAATTATGCATTTATGTAAATTAAGACTGTCTTTAAATGTAAGTTAGGAAAGTAAGCTTTCTGCAGCTATGTGATGTTTGTCATGTCATTATGAACTGAGGTTGAGAAAGTTTGGCAGATGAGGGAAGTGGATGTTTCACTTAGAAAATCAGGATTTGAATTCCTTATTCCTTTAAAACAGAGACAAAAATAGAAGCATAAAACATAGTATTATAAAAAAAGAAAAAGGTTTAGGTGCACACATATCAAAATTCCCTCAGTGCCACTAACTCAGCTGTATTGATGACATGTATTGACTCATATTCTGCTTTTAGCAACACTTGTGTAAATCTAAGGTACTGCAACTTCAGTCACTTCGGTGCAATTGCTCTTGATTTACATTCGTGTAACTGACAGCATTTGACCTTTAGACTATACATATATCTTAAATTATGCATTTAGCTTCCTGAGCTGCAACTGAACAATAAGGCAGTATATATATCATCTGGTATGTACCATGCATCAGCTTAATGTGGACATTTTAGTTTTGCAATTCTTTTACTCTTGTGCTGCCATTCTCATACTTGAAAGGGTATTAAATTATATATGTATTTAAACACACATACAGACATATGCATATCCTTTTAAGAAATTTGTGATTCTTAGATCACATATGGCTCCAGAAAGCTATATATTTTCCTAAACAGTGTGTGCAAAAAACATTTCAGAAGTGCACGAGTGTTAACATTGGTCTTAATTAGCACTGGCCACATGATCAAACCTAACTGTTCACAAGGAGACTCCTCTCCTAGTTCCTTATCTCCAAACAGGTGCAGTGTTCCCCACTGAACATATTCATATCTCAGCACAGGGTTACTGAGATGAGGAAGAAGAGTAGGGATGTCCTGGCTCCTGTGCTGGTTTTGTTTATATTTATGGAGCACAATTCCCCTCTTAATGTGGCTGGGTCATACCTATGGAGCATTTTTTTTCCCAGGGTAAATCTGACCAAATATTGCAATATCGGCCTCACCTCTCTGATAGTCTGCCTAACTCTGACTTGCATAATGGGTGCCCTGCAACCACATTCCCAGAAGCTACTGTTGAAGACAAAAGGTGCTTCCAGAAATAACTCAAGAAATAAACAACGGACAAACCTAGGCAGTCTGCTTAACTTCTTGTAAAGACAACTACCCCTGAGCAATTCCAAAATGTAGGGTACAAGGATAAGTTTTCTGTCCTCGCTCTTTCTATAATGGGCACACTGTAGCCACAGTGAAGATGATGCTAAGAGCAGAGAAATGGTATGCATCTTTGGAAACTTAGGAGTGCTTTTAAGCATCTGCCTCTATTTTTTCTTTAACTAGTATTGAGCACTGCATTATAATAACACATTTCCAGACTCTTCTTTCTGAAGACTCTAAATCTGCAGGGCTTGTATAATTTCTGTGGCCCCTGCAGACTTCCAAAAGGCAGATATACTTTGAAAAAAAGATTAAAAGTAACAGACATCTTTTAAAATTATATTACTAAGAAATTAAAATAGAAATAAATTTTATTTATAGACAAAATCAAAGGGAAAGGAGAAATTTGGCAGAAAAGCAATAAAGTTTTGGACAGTTCACAAGGTCTAGCAGCCTGTGGGCCAAACAATAAGCAATTTGTTGAGGAAGAGTGAATAACGACCTTCTTTCAGGCTGGGCGGCTGGCATGATGAGCTGCCCATTGTGCTGCTGGCTGCAAGACCTGGGATTAAGGAGCAACTCAGGTTCCCAGGCTTGGCACCAATGGAAACTCAAGTTAATGTATTTAGTCTTTGAACAGAAGAAGAGGTCACAGTTCAGTACCATTTGAGAGCTGATCTACCAAACAGCACTAGTACTGGCTCCAGAGGATGGATGTTCATCTGTCCATTTGGTCAAAGGTAAACTGCCCTAGTAATGCCTCAAGCAAGGTAGAAAAGATAAAAAACCTTGAAAAGCAAAGCTGGAATGGGAAAGGGACAGTCTTTCAAGTGATAAACTCTGGTGAAAAGGCAAAGTATAATCATAACGACAATCTGCCGCCTGAAAGTAACACAGTGGATTAGAATCAAATAATGCAAAATACCCCAAAATATGTTTTAAAATATTTTAGTGAAGTTATAAATGAGTTTTTTTTTTAATCAGATCTATTTCTGCATTATGAAGCACAAAAGACGAGGAAGAGAGGATGCTTCTTTGCTAAACCTCCAGATTTTTCACAAGCCCTAGATGTTTCAGTCTGAACTTGAAAAAAAAAAAAAAGGTAGAAAAGTAGGAGCACAGAATAATCAAGATCAATATAGTTATCAACCAAGTATATATTGTGGGATGAAGAACACAGGATGCGGGATCTGTGTTCAACAGATGTCAAATTCTGCAAGAGTTAATAGATGTGAATAAGAAAGCTACATTATTACCTGTAATGTCCAGAAATTATTGCACTCTGACGACCATTAGAAGTGCTAATTTATGAACTTGCGTTCTCTGTGGATAGGTGATTGTTATGGATATTTCAGAAGTGGAAACCCACATTCTCCAAAATGGTAGCTTTTTATGATCAACTCAAATCATCAGACCTCTTCTGACTGCCTCTAAATAATTTATTTATTTACTGGATATGAAGAATGAGTTGTATGGTAATATCAGAATTTATACATTAATAACAAATACATCAGTGGAAAAATTTTGTTCCTTGATGATACCGATCGTGTTTTGATATTTTTACATAGATCTAGGTGCATTTTAATAAAACAATGACCTGATTTCACACTCTTACATAAAAATTAAGCTCCTTGAGTCTCATACAGTGGAATTCTACACTTGCTTTTTTCACTTCCTGCAAGTACTCACGAGATTGGCTTTTTCCCAGCATACATGTCTCAGAAGTGAGTCTTGCATGTGTGAATATGGAATTTAAGAGGCAGAATGAAGGATACATACCAGAATCTACAAAAAAAAATTCAAAATAAGTAACCAACAACCCACAGCTGCATCACTCTGATGTTCATGCTTACTCTGTGTAGAAGACAAAAGTAAAGTTACACAAAAAGCCTTATTGCACAATTTCTCATAATGAGTGCATTGAAGATAAATGTAGTCTGTTTATGAGTATCCAGTGGGCAGAAAAAGTATCTAAATCCATCACACTCACTGGGGTATGAGCTGAGTCAGGATACCAGAATCTGGTCTCAGGTGAGTTGCTCATTATAGACATTAAATCCAGCTCTGCCCTGTTCAGATCAACAGAAAATTTCAGACCTAGGTATTTCTTGCAAGCAGATTTCAGCAACAACAATGTAAAAAAAGTCTCTAAACCACAAGGTTGCGTGAGGACTTGAGATTCACTTCATTCATTAATTTTACAATAAGCTCTAGAGTTTGATATTTCTGGCTTCTTCTGAGACAAAGAAAAGAAATTATTTTATTTATTTTTTGGTTTACAGAATGAGACAACAGTAACCAGGCTGAAGAATTATTGTAATATACATTATGAAAACTTATATTTATTGGTTTGAAAACCTAACAGAAGATAGGATGACACTGGTATTTCAATTCTTCAGCTTCTGGTGATGTAAAGTAAGCCCCAAGTCCACTCCAGAAGCAGAAGACACCACATCTCTCAGGCCGTGGTGCCTGTCCTCAGGCCATTCCTGCCAGTCACTTTTTGCCAGGAATTTCTGCAAACCACTTAGCCTCAAATTCTTGTTCACAGTTTTCCAGAGTTTCTTAAATCAGCAGAATTTAAGTCATATGGATGTTAAATGTTCTTTCTAGTGAGACAGCTGAAGGGAGGAAGGATGCCCCCTCCATTTTGTTGGGACTCTGAACCCTTAGCATCAGAGAAGAACAACCAAATTCACTTTGCAAGGAACAGAGGGACAAATGAGCAAGAAGCCAGTGGCATTACCGGTGATGGTCAGAGGTGACATGCCTTACCTTTAGAAAACTCTCCTCTGACAGGGCCATGGTACTTGCTCTACTGTATACTGTTGCTTCAAGTCTTGTCTAAATTAAACAAGGTCAATCCTTGGACCGAAAGTTATTTTGAGTAGACACTACATCCTCATTTAGGCTTTATCTGCATCAGGTGTTGAGGAAAAAGGAACACTACCTCTGTGTCTGAACATTGCTGTGACAGTCATATGAAATAGCAACAGCTAATTGTCTACTTTGGGGAGCATAGTTCAGATTAAGTTTGTTAGTGAGGAACCTGAATGTAAGTTTGAAATTTTAAGAATCTTTCCAAGCCCCTTGATCTTAAAGAAGCCTTCCAAACCTCCAAATCTTAGAGAATAAATCATCTATTTTTTTTTTTTTTTTTAATTTCAGCATAGATGAACTGTAACTTTATGCATAGAGCTTAGAGAGGGGTTTTCTATCTTTCTTAGTCCTGTTGTTCTTTTCATCTTTGCTGTAATTCTGCTCCCCTCCAGTGTCAGTTCTCACACATCTCCCAGCTTTCCATCTTGATGCGTGTCTGTCCTACAACTACTGTCACCTGCATGTGCCTGGCACAGGCCCCACATACCGCCCCTCCCTTTTTCTCTTGCTGTCTCTCTCTCTTTCTCAGACCACAAGGGCCACATGATCACCACTTTCTCAGTGTGGCATTTCCTTCTCTGCGTTGCTCTTGCATGTTGTTTATCTCTCGGAAGGATTGTAACTATAGATAGCATCAGTAGAACTGTATCTGTCTAGGAGCAGATGTCTACCTCTGCCGTATCATCCTAATTGCCCTGCTGTGGCTCACCTACCAGAAGCCATTTTTTTTTCCTCTCTTACATTTTTCTTTTCTTCGGCCCCCCCCCCCCCCAAACCCCTCCAATTTCACAGATGATTAGTTGAAAAACAGCAAGACTCAGATCATATGCATAGGACTCATCTGGGCATATTTAAACTTGTAAGGAAAGAGAATCCCTTCAGTCCCTAACCCACCGGACAATACTTTTTAGAGCCTTTGAGGTTTATTCTTACATCTTCATTTTCTAGTAAATTAGGTAAAAGTTGTTGAAAGAGAAATTAGAGAAGTAGGAAATCATTATTAAAATACCAGTCTAAACTAAGGTGCTACAGTCTGGACTAGGAGGATAAGCAAGTCATGTAAATAACATTGATTTTTATGATCGAGATGTACTCCTACCTGTTTCTAGGGTATTGAAAATTTGGGTTCAATTTTTTTTTTTTTTTTTTTTTGAGAAGAAGTTTACTCATATAGCACTTCAGAAGATTTTTCTATGTAAAAAACTTGAAATACAGTAATTTGATAGTCTTAAATATATGTGGTCCAAATTCTACTTTTCAATCATTCTGGATTTACATTGATCAACAGTAGAATATGAAACTGGATTAGTCGGGGACTAAAATCTAGCCCATGCAAAAAAGGAAAACAAAGCAAAACAAAACAACTTTTAAATTATTTACCCATGTTCCATTGTAATTCCTTTAGGTATTTTGTAGAAGGTTGAAAAAGGTGTTTGTATTAGAAAGCTACACCTGAATTACCTGTTCTCCACATGAAGAAGATATGTTGGGAAGATATACAGCCTTCAGTCAACTCAGACTTAGCTTTACGTTCACAATAAAATTTAAATTTGTTTTCTTGAAATTATGCTGTGAAAATGTATTATGATTGACCTAAATTATATTCATCCAAGAAATGTTTGGTCCTTTTGATGAAGTAACATAAGCTATTTTTATGCTATTTTTATCAGGTGTATATATATATATCAATATACCTGTTTACTGTAGTGGTAAATTAAAGTTAATCAGATATTACCAGGTCAGCATATAAAATACTACAATTACTTCAAATCACAGGCAATATAAACCAACAGACAAATTATATAGAGAGCTAGAACTTTTATTTTCAGTACTTGCATGCATATAAAAGCATAAACCGTAATTTTTATCTCACATCCCTTCACCTTTTTTACTAAGAAGGATCTTCCCATGAAAGATGGGAATATCCTGTGCTCAGCATCAAGAATGTTCCTGTCAGTTGACAGCTAACTTCTGGAGATTTTTACAGAAATTTTGGTTTAAGTTAATTTAATTTTTTTATTCCTAAACTCCCCACCCTGCCAAGTGAGTATTATGTTCTGTTTTGCTGCATTTAGAGTCCTCTTAAATTGTCCTCTGACTGCTGTAGTGCCTTGAGAAAAGTGAAGGTCTTTGTGCTCTTCTTCAGGCACCACAGTAATAACAGTTTCAAAATAAGCCCAATTCAGAGCAGAATCTCCATTTGGATTTTTTTTTTCTTGATTGTTTTCCTTCAGCTCTTTAAGATGGATTAAATTTAGTCCAAAATTGCCCTTGCAAAGGCAGTATCTTTTTACTCATCATAATTATTTCCAAGGTGTCAGCAAAAGAGATTTTTTTTTTTTTTACAACAGCAACAACAAGCTAATACAGTTTTGGGAGATGAGCTTCAATCTTTCTTGGTATCTCATCAGAGCTGTTAATTAAATTTCGTTTGATAATATTTACCGCAGGTCATGTTGAGCCCTCCCACCCTCCCCTACATGTACCCCCTCCCACCCTGCGCCAGTACCTCAGGAAAGAAAGTGAAGTTTTAAAATCTATTTACAGTTGTGACAGTTCTACTTTCAGATTTTTCTTTTGATTTCAAGAATTCTTAATGGGAAAGCAACACAACCGATAGCAAACTTTAAGCAAGACAGTGCTACTATCAGGTAAATTTTTGGTATAAAAATAAAAGGCTGATAATTAATAGTCAACATACCAATTCATCAAAAAGCCCTAAGAATGAGCCCCAGGAATTCTGCTTAGAAATGCAGGTAAAATTATAAACTTCAACTAAGAATGTGTCTCAAACAAATACCTCCCAGAGGCTTCCTAATCCTGGAGATAGATGTAGCTCTTTATCTGCCTTTCTCTTTAGCTTCAAAGATCTCTAGACATCTAAGCTTGATTTCAAGCAAATGCCCCGCTTTCTGTACTGAGGTCCTTTTTATCTGATGACCACAGCACTACCAGGATGTGCATGTATTTTTTGTAATTTCCATAGATATCAGATTTCTAGAAGTTCTGGAAAGTCTAAAAGTTATTTCATTCAACTGCAGTGAGCAATCACAATTAAAAATAATTATTGCTGCAAAATGTTTAGAGTGAGGTGACTTAATGATTTAGGCTCCTATTGCCCCAGGAGATACTAGTCTTAGAGCCCGTGCCCAGCTGTACTATTGATCTTCTATGGGGTTTATTGGGCAAGTGACTAAACTTTCTCTATGTTTCTATCCTTTGAAAGTTTTATTATTAACAAACTTCCTCCTTTCCTACACCTTTTTTGTTTTGTTTTTAACCTTTGCTTATAAGATGAGAAGTTTCTGAAAGACTGAAGATAACTTTTTTTTAAGTTGGTAGTAGCCTATACAATATCTTAGAATTTCTGGCCATTCTAGAATACTAATGATAAGAATAGCAAATATCTGAATGATGAATTGATGTGAAGAGGAATTTGGAGCTAATCTTAAATGTCAAATGGATCCAAATTTTTTAGATGGCAGTAGTCCAGACACTCAGAGTCATATCTGAATTTCTTTCAAGTATGAAATGTTTAGGTAGTTCATGCCCAAAGGACTTAATTAGCTTCATGACTAAACTTGTAGTATCTCTACGGAATTGGAAATTCCTCCTTATTTATGCAGCCAAAAGAGGGCTACACATAAGAACAATGTGAATGAGGAGAGTGGGACCAGGCTGACAAGTGTCACATGCCATGATTTAGAGGTTGTGAGCTGCAGAAGAAGCATCATCCAGTGAAGTTCAGGGCTGCCCAACATCCCTTTCTGGTTGTTTCTGTCTCAGCAGCAATCCAAAGCACCTCCACCTAGTCTTTCACTGTTATTCCCAACTGATAATAGCATTATTGTGATTTAAATTTGGCCAGAAGGTTCCTTCTTCACATTTCTTCCTGACTTTAATTTTAGTGTTCCTGGTGTGGCAATGAATTTTGGCAACATAGTGTTAACTGAGCAAATATCAGCATCCAGTGTTATACTGAATACAGCACCTGGAACAATTGTTACTATGTGCACATTATAAGCTGCTCAAGCCTGTGCTTCTGCTGTTCGTGACTCACTGAGACAAGAAGGAAAAACTTTCAGAAAACTTGGTTTGTGCATCTGAAAAAGAGAGTAGAAGACGCTGGGTAGCTGAGGAAGTGTTTTGTAATGCATAGGCACTGTAAACGGACCCAGCATTGATGGATACCTACTGTCATCTGCAACTGAAAGGAAGAAGCGAACAAAAACCTGCTAAGGAATGTCTGAGAACTTGCTCTTCTGCATGGCACTGACTGTTCACCTCAGAAAACAGGATACTGTGAATTTAGAGATGAGCCAGCTTTCTTACTTCCAGAGTTTGCCTTCCAGACAAAATCTGTAAAATTTCAGCCAGTTGTAATGATTTCTGTAGATGATCTGTCCATTTGATGATTCTCAGTGGGAGAAAGATTTGTCATAGTAACATTTACCTTTGACCTATGCTAGAGAGTAATTTCTTTTCCCACTTTGTGGTTTGGTTTTTTTTTTTTTTGTTTGTTTGTTTGTTTTTTTTTTTAAAATTTAGTCTTGGGATGCTCATGTAATATTTACAACATATGCACACTCTACCGGACTATCCTTATAATCCTTGAAGACTGCATTTAGAAGAGGAAACTGAGATTACATAGAACTTTGCCTAATTATAGGGACAGGAATTTGAACTATTTACTGGTCCAGTTTTAATATGCCCCCTTATATGGAAGAGCACCTTTGAAGATGGCTACACTATCCTGTTATCTGTTTGTTTTGTGAGGAGGATCCGTTGTTCTCAAGAGACTGACTCTTTTCTGTTTTTGTTCTCAAGCTGTTTTCATTAGCAAAAAATCTGTGATTAAGAATATCTTTCATGCATTTTTGGTAAAAATAATGGAAATAACTTTTTTTTTTCTGCATAGAGTTGATAAAAAATTTCTTTTCAGAAAGGAGCTTTTAAATATTTTATAAGAATACACTGATTTTAATGTTATTTTAATGGAAACATTTCATTGATTTAAAGTCAAAATAAAACCTTTCATTTCTTCATTTTTTTTTAATTCCAAATTTGTCCTTTCAACATTTGTATCTTATTTTGTATTAATGTTTACATCATATATGCATTTTTAACATTTTAAGCTGTTCAGTGAAAAACTTTTTTACTCTAGGGAAACAGTTCAACAGTATCAGAATAAACGCATTATTTCAATCATTGTAAATAAATATTTTCAGAAATTCTCCCTTGTTGCACTGTGAATGTGGAATTTTTTATTTTGTCCTAGACTACCACAAAAGGAAAAGTTGGATCTTCCCCACAGAACAAACAGATAATGAATCCACTGTCAGGATTCATTCTAGGGTGAAAATTGTTTGTTCCCGGGGGGAGGAGGGGGAAGGGGAAAAGAAATGTCTCAGAAAAAAAGAAACAAAACCTTTCTTACCTTCTCTTAGACACCTCACCTGCCTTTGATGATTCACTGCACTGTCCAGTTATGCTCCTTCAGTACTAGTGTTCTTTCTCTTTTTTCATGCTTTTGATGTGTATATGCTGCCCTTCTGACTGTCTGTACATATAGCCTAACCATAACAAAGCTATAAATATTAAGAGCTGTTCAAAGTTATTTTGTCTTCTAATCAAGACTTCTTGCAGAACAAAACTCAGTCTTTTAAAGTGGACCCTCTGTATAGGAGATTATATGTCTGAGAGATAATAAAGTAAAACACTATCTACCCACTGAGAAATGGAGTCATTGGCCATGAGCATTACACAAAATCATTTGTGAATTGTACCAGTAAAAGTATCTCAACTTCAGGGAAGGAAAAAATAAATTACTTGGCCTGTCATTAGTGAAGCTATAGCAATAGCAGCAGGGGAGAGGGCAAAGAATCCTAAAATAAAAATTAATAATAGTAAAAAAACAAACAAACAAAAAAAACAAACTGAGGAAAAAAAACTAATTAATGGAGTTTGTAGATTGGAAAGCTTATCTGTGGTTCATTTAAACATCAATATCTAATGCAAGGCTAGGCAATCCCTTATAGCACTGACTTCTAGAAACTGTTAGAAAAGATCATGCTTTAGTCCTGCTATTACTTTACCTTGATGATAGGAGGTTAGAATATGAATGCAGTTTGAAAGATAGTACCATTTCTTTGATACATCAAAAAGCACTCTGCAGTAGACTACTACTTTAGTAGGACACTTATAGTCAAAGCTAGTATTTGACTATGCTCCTAATGTCATATTACAATGACAGAAGCTCAAGATATATCAATTTAATCTTAGTTCAAAAAAATCTTTTACTTCTGCTATAATGAAGTCAAAATGGACTTTTATAGTTTTTCAGCTTGAAATTGGTCAACGAATAACTTGTATAGCAAAAATGAAATGCAGAATATGATTGAAAAGGTAATCATATTCAGAGTCAAAAAAATAAAGCACTTGCTACTTATTTGGCACTAAAGTTTCCATACAGGAAGCTATGCTAACGAGAATGAGATTACACAATTAAAAATCAGCTCTTCTGACTAGTAAAAGATAGTGGCTCTGCATTTCTGGTTCACCTGTTTAAGAATATTTATGATTAATAGTATCTTTGAAACGATTCCTGATATACTCTGATGAAAATGAGAACTAGGCCCACTTCATAGATGTTAGTTTGGTATATGGCTCAGTATGATGTCGAATAAATTTTGAGTCATCTTGCAATTTTTTGAACTTCATCAGTCTAATCTTTTGTGTTAAAAAAAAAAAAAAAAAAGTCTTCATTTCTAGATTTACAATCTGTAAAAATTTCTTACAAAAGAGAGGTGTTACCAGCTGCTGGTTTAACCAGACTGTAAAATGAATCCATGGAGTGAGTCATGCAGTTCAGCCACGATACCCGGCAGCCAATTTGTTACTCAAAAAGAGATACGGAAGTGGTGTGTACACAGACTCAACTCCAATAAAATGTTTAACAGGTTTACCTGACTTTAAAAAATTTCCAAGTATAGATATAATCTAAGGCAGGTTTCAATTATGTAATTTAAATGACTGGCCTTAGAGGTAAAAAAAATACATACCGTAGATAATGCAGGTAACTCTCTCCATGTTTATAGCCTTTTCTAGGTATCATCGTAACTGTATGCAAAGACAAAGGGTGTGAAATCTTTTGACTTCAGACAGTAGAGTTTTGTTTTTTTTTCTTGTCTAATGCTGCACTTGGAGGCTTCTTGTTATTAAATTCTTACTACGTTTGATTTGGAATCCTCATCCCAGGAAGAAAACTATCTTCCAGCTTCCTCATTCTCAGAGCTATAGGGATCCTTTAATGGTGGCAAAGCATTCCCAAGCCCAGCTATTCATGAGTCTGTATAATTTATCATTTTTCCTTTCCTACCATGGCTGCAATAATGAAATTCTATAGAGTATTGTCTAAGTAAATGATCCAACTTTTTGGTTTGCTTTAAGAAGTAGTTTGTGGTCAGGTAGCAAACAGATGTGCTGAATTACCTAACTTTAATTTCAAGTAATTGGTGAACAGAATTACCCTTGGGGTTGAGGGAATTATAAACGGTGTAGCTCCTGGTACTTTTCTCCCCTCCGGATAGCATCAAGTGGAAATTACCACTAGTAGGTACGTCAGAGCTGCTTATGACAGCCCGAGAAGGTGGATATCTGCAAATAAGATAGTTCACTTGACCTCCACTGCTTTGCAATAAAAAAAACCCAACCATCTGAACAACTTTCTTGGTGTTTTGATAAACATTATCATTCTTTCCTGTGATTTCTGCAATGATCATTTAAGTGTTGCTAATAATTTAAGAACATTTCTTTTGAATAAGTTTTGATATGCACAGAACTAGCCTAATAAAAAGGATAATCCAGACTTTACTTCAAATGCTGCTCTTCAGCTAATGTTTTTTCTGCAGAAGAAACATAAGGCTTATACTGACTAGGCAGAAAAATAAGGAATAATATGTCTGATATTCCCCATATGCATTTTGTTGATCCTAGTTGCTCGGGGGGGGCACATGTGGAGGAATTAATGAGTTTTTCACTTCCCAAAAGACTTTCTGAGAACACACAGCCCCAATGGAGCTCCGTTTCTATTGTCAAATTCAAAAGGCCTGATTCTTACATCACTTATATCGTATTTCCTCATCTAGAATGGGTTTAGTTTTGTTTTATGTAGGAAATGTCAATATGTGCTCTTCATGGTATTCTATTCTGGACTCTCCAAATCAAAAAGTGAGGATAATTCAGATCAGTTTGAGATAAATACCTGAGCTCAAGTGGTCCCTTTCAGGTTTGATTGGCATTAAGTAGAAACCCAACAGGTCTGTCAAATCCTCTCTTAATATAAACTAGTCAGATTACTTTGGATATCTCCATCCCTTCACGTCATGCTTTGCTCTGTCTCCTCTGTTGCTCTGACGACTGCAGAAACTGATGGGATTTTACTGCTTTTAAACCAAACCGAACAACCGCTGGGCCACCTGTCCCCTTAAGAGATCGTGAAACAGTCTCTTGACCACAGAGCTAACCACCAGTTGCTGAGAGTCAGGTGCATATGCAGAGGAATGATGACCATGCAATTTTAAAAAACAATGTGTAGAAAGTTAATGTATCTATTGGTATCGTTTTAACACTTAACCACATGCATATGCTATATTCAAACCCTCAAACTGAAAGCATTGAAAAACACTCTGCAGGCACACAAACCACAGCTTGAGAACTAAAAACTCACCCAGCACCAGTTAGAGCATTGTGACTATCAGGCCACACAGCCTGAGATAAAACACAGCAGGGCTGAGAGTCCCTGTGGTCTGATACAACATTCCTAAGGAGGACAGAAGGTAAAGTGACATAGTCAACTGTTTGTGAAAGGATATCACTCAGCATATTAGTATGTTATTGTCAAAGGTGTCAGTTGCCCAAAAGATGTAGACCCCAGATTTTGTGGAACTGCTCATTATGCCAGTGCTCAAAAGAAAAAAAAAAAAAAACAACCTTTTAGGAAGAGCACAGTGTTCAATAGACTATACTTGCTATTACTGTGTGGTTTAAACGGAGAATTGCAATTGTTTGTAATGTGAAACAAACTGCTGGGAAGAAAAAGGGGGTTTTATTTTTATGTTCTATATCTCTTCTCAAGGCTATTGTTAATGGATGGAGGCAACCAAGAGCCACACTGTGAGGTATTGTGTGGCTGTGCTGTAAAATAAAAGTTGAATTTGAATTCTTGTAATACAAGAGATGAAAGGCATTACTGTGTTGATATCTACATCAGCTCACGTAGTAATGAACAGTGGCAGTCCAGGCCCACTCACCAAAAAAAGAATTGGGTTTGCATGATGAAGTGTTTCTTTCAAGCAAATGAAAAAACAGATATGAGATTTTTTATTTTCTGGTGCCACAGGACATTCAGTGTCTTCCTGGTTCAACAGGTTTTTCTTTCAGCTGCTTGTCAGGGCCTGTACGTTGCCTCCATTTTGTTTGGTAACTGTTTATAATTTAACCTGGGGTTAGTCTCTTTTATTTGCAAATGGTCTCTGTCTTCTTCAGTTTGGAGTACTATCCATAACTGTGCGCCTGTGAGTGTGCACACTAATGCTTTATTTACCCACAGTTATACCTTGCAAGCACAGAACTGTTTGTCCATAAGGACAGCACTGTTTCTGGTGGTTTTGTGGAGATGTTTCTACATGTTTCTACAGAAAGCAAAAAATACCCCCTGGACCTTTATCTATGGGTTTCAGAATGCCTGTGAGAGGTCAGGAGTCAAATCTTGGTCTTGCATATATTGTTTTATTCCAGCTGAGACCAACGGCAGATAGAGGTTTGGTCCCAGGTGTTTAAAGCCTTTCCTTCCTTTTTAACTACAGCTTGCCTTATCAGCCCCAAACTGTTTCAAGCTCATCACCTTTTAACTGTGGGAAACGGTGTGAGCAACTGACTGAAGCCCTGCCTGCTTATGGGAGGCTGCTGCTGCTGCTTTGAATGTGTGCCCATGTCACTTGTGCCTCAGCCCCGCTTCCTTCTTGCAATGACTGTCAGCAGCATGTCTGCCAGCAAAGCTGCCCCGTCCTTAGTGCACCAAAACCACGTAGTAGATGCAGGACAGCATCTGAACTGAAGCACCTGGGGTTTGCCAATTCTTTCTCAACTACTAAAAGCTCTTTTTGGAGCCTTCCTTAGTTTGATTTATTCCTTGATTTATTTATTACTGAGCTGTCTGTGAGCAACTGGAGGAGACAAATTTCGTTCTCTTGATTTCCAAACTTTCTAAAAGTTCTGAGGCAGGAGGTTCTGCAAGCCTAAATATTTCCTTTTCTACGTTTTTTTTTTTGTTCTAATTTATTTCTCATTTAGTATTTAATGTTAAAAAATCTCCCCTATAAAATCATAGTTCCAATGGCATGTTTGCTCCAAGCACCAATTCATTCATATTTGCAATACAGCTTTAGGCGAAGTGGAGCATTTTCAGTTTTATCTGTTATTTCTTCCACATTTGTGGTAATACTGAAGTAAAATTATTAGCACACTTTTATCCTTGCACTCCCTTTTTTTTTGTACTCCTTGCACTGACAAAATCAAACACCCTAAAAATGTGTAAGACATCTGAAACGGTCTGGCTTTTAAGAGCTGGCTTTAAAAAGTAAGGTATGTTTTTTTGTTCAAGGTGGTGGTGGTTTTTTGTGTGTGTGGGATTTTTTTTTTTTTTTAGAGATTATTTTCACCAAACTTGCAAGTTTTATTAATGCAATGCATGCTAGAAACATTTTATTTTATACAGAGAGGTTATTTTTTTTTTTTGTGAAATCACTTCACTCCAATAGATATGAATGCAAAACAACAAAAAATCCACAACAAAATTCTGACAACTGTCAACAGGTCTCCCAGGTTAATAAGGAGAATTTCTTCACCAAGACACATTAAAAAACCAAAAGAACAATCAATTTTACAGTTTATATTCAGCATTGACATTTTTATAAGAATCTGAGTGCCTCTTTGTAGCCTAGTACATTTAATTTTTAATGAACTTTACAAAGTCAGTTTTAGTTTAAACCCGTCCTCTGGTTTGTCTCAGTCTCTTAGTTTATAGAGGAGTTTTAGCAGTGGCTATGTCTTCTGTTTCTCCCGATCTGGTCATTCTGATTTGATATGTAATTTTTTTTATTTCTGTATGAGTAATTTCTCCTGAGGATTATAGTGTTATTCTTTCAGACAGAAAATATCTTTTTCTTCTCCTTTACTGTGCCCATTTTAAGATTAGTAAGGGAAGCTGGAGTGTTAAATAAAACTTTTGGTGGCTGAAGGGATTATGTCTGAAATGTCACCAAATTCGTAGAATCAGAATCCTTTAGGTTGGAGAAGACTTTTAAGATCAAGTCTGACTGTTAACCTAACACCGTCAAGACCACCACTAAATCATGTCCCTAACCGCCACATCTACACATCTTTTAGATGCTCCAGGGATGATGACTCCACCAGTCTGCTGGGAAGCCTGCTCCAGGGCTTGACAACCCTTTAGGTAAAGAAGTTTTTCCTAATGTCCAATTTATACCTCTCCTGGTGCAACTTGAGGCCATTTCTTCTCCTGTCACTTGTTACTTGGGAGAAGAGACCAACCCCACCGCTCTACAACCTACTTTCAGGTAGTTGTAGAGAGGGATAAGGTCTCCCCTGACCTTTCTTTTGTCCAGACTAAACAACCTGTTTCCTCAGCTGCTCCTCATAAGACTTGTGGTTTAGAATGAATGAGTTTCATTGCACTTTTCCAGACATGCTCCAGCAGCTCAGTGACTTTCTTGTAGTGGTGGTCCCAAAACTGAACACGCTATTCAAGGTGCAGTCTCACCAATGCCAAGTACAAGGGAATGATCAGGACCTCTTTAGTCCTGCTGGCCACACTATTTCTGTTACAAGCCAGGATGCTATTGGTCTTCTTGGCCATCTGGACACACTACTGGCTCATATTCAGCCAGTTGTTGACCAATACCCCCAGGCTCTTTTCCACTGGGCAGCTTTCCAGTAATTCTTCCCAATGCCTGTAGCATTGCCTGTTTTTTTTTTTTTTTTTTTGTGGCCCAGATGCAGGACCTGGCACTTGGCATTGTTGAAGCTCATACAGCTGGCCTGAGCTCACTGATCTTGACTCTGCAAATCCTCCCTACCCTCAAGCAGATCAATACTCCCAACTTGATGTCGTCTGCAAACTTACTGAGGACGTCATTGATCCCCTCATCCAGATCATTGATAAAGATGTTAAAGAGAACAGGACCTACTTCTGACCCCTGGGAACACCACTTGTGACTGGTTGCCAACTGGATTTAAATCCATTCACCACAACAATTTGTGCCCTGACATCTACCCATTTTTTCACCTAGAGTACACCCATCCAAGCCAAAAGCAACTACTTTCACCAGTAGAATGCTGTGGGAAACAGTATAAAAAGCTTTAGTGAGGTCCAGGTAGACAACATCCACAGCCTTTCCCTCATCCACTAAGCAGGTTACCTTGTCATAGTAGATCAGGTTAGTCAAGCAGGACCTGCCTTTCATAAAGCTGTGCTGACTAGTTATGATCAACTAGTTTTCCTGTACATGCGACATGATAGCACTCAAGGTGATCTGCTCCATAACCTTCCCCAACACCAACGTCAGACTGACAGGTCTGTAGTTCTCCAGATCCTCCATACAGCCCTTGCAGATGTTTGTCACATTTGTTAACCTCCAGTCAACTGTGAACTCCCTCTTTAGCCAGGACTGCTGGTAAGAGATGGAAAGTGGCGTGGTGAGAACTTCCACCAGCTTCTTCTTGGGTGGATCCCATCAGCCCCATAGACTTGTGTGTGTCTAAGTGGTATAGCAGGTCGCTAATAATTTCCCCTTGGATAATGGCAACTTCATTCTGCTCCCCAACCCTCTCTTCCAGCTGAGGGGACCGGATATCTGTAGAACAACTGGTCTTACTATTCAAGACTGAGGCAAAAAAGGCATTAAACATATCAACCTTTTCCTCACCCTTAGTCGCTATGATTGCCCTGCACAACCAATAAAGGATGGAGATGCTCCTTAGCTCTCCTTTTGTGGCAAATGTATTTATAGAAATATTTTTTATTGTCTTCTATGGCAGTAGTCAGATTAAGTTCTATCTGGGTTTTGGCCATGCTAATTTTCTCCCTGCATAACCTCACAATACCCTTGTAGTCCTCCTGAGCTGCCTTCTTCTTCTTCCAAAGGTCATAAACTCTCCTTTTTTTCCTGTGTTCCAACCAAAGCTCTCTGTTCAGTCAGGCTGCTCACCCTGGACCAGGGGAGTTCAGAGAGGTAATAACCTACTAAGACATCCACAGTAGTGCTTGTTGTTTGCCAACACTGGCAGAAGCATTCATGTAGTGTAAACATGAACATGTCCTCTGCCTGAGTCCCACCAGGTTAACGCATGACATGAGGGGTAATGAAAAGCATACGTTTTCCTTTGGCTGAGAATGAAACCATAGTGTTCTATGTTTGTGGAGTTATGGAACAATGGGGTTTTCTGCTCTTTCCATCTGGAAGACAGCATTATTACCTTGTTGAGCCATCTTTAGTCATGCTAATTTAGGAAAAGGGTTTTCTTTTCTTTTTGGTAAGGGCCTTTTCTAATTTCCAAAGAACACAAACTCTACCTTGCCTTGCAAATGTTTAATGTTCCAGTTTGGAAAGCAGATTAGATCTCTAGAGGTACAACAATCACATTGAATAGCAACAAAGAAAACAGATTCTTATAACACACTACAAAGTCAGGGCATGAAGAAAGATAGCAACACAGAAATATCGAGACTCACGTGATGCCAAATTACCAGCCACTCTCCTTTGTCCGTTCAACCAGAGACCAAATATTGTGGCTCTTCATAGAAGGCACCTGAATTAACGCATATACAACTCAACCCTCTGAAATACAGTGTTTGAAATGACTGTGACTAGGCAGGTAGAGGGCTCAGTAAGCAAGCTGAAGTGTCAAAAAAAATTAAGAAGCTAAAAAAAAAATTTTGACATATCACTAAGAAGTGAGAAACTGTACAATATAGCAATTCGCTGCACATGGAAACCTCACCTTCAACGATCTTTATAGTCTATATGGTGTATATTATTTACATCTGATCATTCAGTTTAGTAAAACAAAAAAGCACCATCTGCCCAACCGCACTTTCCTTCCAGGAAATTGAAATGAGAACGGATGTTGTCTTTCGTGCCTATTTTCATTCTTTTTCCTGTTTAACTCTTAGCACAGTCAGTATATGCTCAAAAAGAAATGTAAGCCAACCTATTTCTTAGCCACAAAAAAAAGGGAAAAAAAAAAAAAATGAAAAAAAAGGACAAAAAAAAAAAAGATGACAGGCATAGAAATATAAAAAAAGAAATCCAACCTGAAATAGATTTCTGTGCACAATTATCACAATTAGAACATGGGGACGCTGATTGCCTGTGTTCCTTGGCAGATGCTTTTTCCTATAAGGCATATAGTAAAACAGATAGAAAACAACAGCACAGGAGAATAGTAAACTAATCAGGGAGTTATTGTTCATTAGAACAGGATACATTCTCTACCTTTGAGATTTCTGAAGTGTTAGAACTGAAAGAAAGCCCCATCTTTCCTTCCATCCCCCAAATAGGGAGGGTTGTGTGCTTGTGTACTTAAACGTGTGTGTCAAAAAGGTGAAGAAAGACTTCCAGTTATATTTTGATATATAGGCATGGCAGTGTGGTTACATAGGCTGACTTGTGCTAGTTAGAAATTTTCCTGCAGTTCTCAGAAAATTCTTCAACATCTGCTTGTCCTTTTTTTTATTTTTTCTTTTTAATGTTGTTATTCCTTGTGTAGTTAAAATTAAGGAGTAATTTCCTATCAGACATAAATAGTCAGTCTGTGGTCATATTCTCCAGGGAGACTGTTCTTCCTATCCTCATTTTTCAGAAAGTGTCTCTATATATGCAGTTTAATCCTCATGTTTGTCTGATCATCTGTGAGTGTCTATAAGGTGAGGAGGAAGGATGATGAATTGCCTCTACACACCTCACCCCCCAGGTTAGCTAGAGACTGTTTTTTGCACCCAGTTTAAATGAGGATAGCCACAGAGCTGCTCAAACCTAGGCGATAACTACAGAACGTTACTGACTATGAGTTACTCCACTGATTCACTAGCTGGCATGTTTTGTCTTTAACTGAGCCTCCTCACGTGTTGGACATGACCTCTTCTTCACTAGACGCTGAGGTTTCCATCTCTACTTGCCTATGTATTAACTACACCTCCTAGTGGTTGTGGAATGGGAAGCCAGAAACAGCCCAAAAAACAACACAGAACATGCACTAAGTGAATGGCAGCTGTGAAGTGATGGACACCTCCTTCTCCTTGCAATTCTGGAGCCTTTCACTTTTCATTTAGCAGAAATGTTAATGTGACAGATAGCTAAAGTCCAAGTAACCATTCACAACATTTTCAGGGATTGATTTCAACATCAAAAGTGACCCAACTATGAATTTTGTGTTTTCAATGGAGATTCTAATTGCAATCCTGAGAGGTTTTGCACCAAACCCAAAAATTTCTTCTGATAGCAGGACAAGAAGATATTTTTGAGAAGTCTGTTGGGCAGTCTGGCCTGAGAAAGTTTGGCTTCAGTGCCTGCTTTGTCACAGCCATCCTGTGTGACTCTAAATAGTGTGACACAGGCTGTGAAGAAATATCTTACAAAGCAAAAAACCAAAATATATTAGCAGAGATGCAAACCCATACATTGCAGCCTTAGTGCTCATCATAGCCATGCCTCAGTCTCTCATGCCCAAATACTAAAAAGTATTTGAAACAAATTACATGCCTAAGTACTTTTGGGACCTAGGTTTCTAGGCCTTTATTTCCCTTCTCTAAAATACAGATAATAGATGCTCTTCCTTACCCAAATCGCCTAAGGATATTCATTAATCACTTTAAGGTTGTGAGGTGCTCAGCTACTATATATAGTGGAGTTTTATGAGCTCCAAGATGGTGGTTACCTAGGAGATATATGGATCAACATATCCCTACTTTGCCTCATCATTTCTTGGGGATGGCATTGGATGCTTTTTACCAATCAGCACCTCCAGGTTTTAGTGCTTCTCTGCCCAGCACCAAAACCACAAGTAGAGAATGACTACAGAAGAGGTGAAAGCTGTGTCTTTTAATTCGCTGGATTTTCCCCTTCTGTCTTCCTCATCAGTGTAATATGTCTCAACTATCTGCATTATCAATTAATAGGCTTTAAAATGCCCTTTTGGAAATTTTAACATTTTTATTTTTAATTAGAGTAGTGCATAGCAAAAAGCCTGCAGAGCTACCTACTTCTATGCTGCTCTTTAGCACGATAAACAACTCTGCTCATTTAAATCAATTTTATGTACAAAAAAAAAAAATAATAAAAAATTACAGGCTAAGTGCTTTGCATGTGGAGAACCTTCTTGATGAAGAAAGAGTGCAGTAAAGAAGAGCAGAGAATGGAGCTGTCTGTCTAATCGAGATGTACCACCATACTGAGAATTGCTCAGCTCTATGGTATAGACCCTGAGCTGCTAACAGATATCCTTCTTTAGCTACAAGACTGTGCTTTTGGAGTAAAGAAGATCACAACTCCATCTGTACTGTTGCTGTGATGTACTGAGTGGGAGTTGTGTACAGGACAGTGAGAACTGTGAAGTTCGAAAGTGGCCATGGATTTATTATAAAGACAACTCTTGAGCTATTTGGTGGTGTTTTTCTGAAAGCTTATCTTGAATGAAGCTTTTAAAGTTTTTTATGTGCTCAGTTAACTATCTGAAAAAATGTTTTTTCATTTTCATCACCTTTTTTACTTTTAGATGTTAGGCATAATCCCAAGAGCAAGTATTCCACCAAATGTGGCTTTTTTAGTGATATTTCTGAGTAGAAGGGGGAAAAAATCTGGTAAGAAAGATTAATGATATGACATATATATATCCTAGTATCCCAAACTCAGTTGGTACCTTTGCTCATTCTAACCCTGAACTCTTCCTTTTGAAGGCTGACTAACACTCACCCTAAAAGCAGAGATAGATCCTAAAGAAATGCATAGAGAAGATCTGAAACTCCTTAACTGAATTTTATGGGTGTTTCTGTTAGATTCAGAGATTGAAAGCCATTCTCAATGTTGATATGGATATGTTTCCAATGTGATTTGCAGCTCCTTATAGAAGAACATATGAAAGCACATCTGGGCCACACCAGCAGCATGTCCAGCCCAGTGCTCTGTCCCATACATACACAGCAATCAGAACTGCTATTTAAGGAAGTCCTACAAACCTGACTGCATTCTGCAATCCAGACCCATCCAGAATCATTGGCTTAGGGCTATTAGAGGGTATACCTTCATTTAATCCTTTTAGCATCCCTTTAAGGACTTGTGGCCCATGATAAAATAGACAGATATAAAGCTACTTAAAAAATGGAGTCCTCTAGGGGAAACTCTGACAAGCTCCTTTAGTCTGTTAGCAGTGTTGGGTGCTGCTTTAATAAAGGAACTCCAGTTGCACTGTGAAGCAAGAGCAATGCATGACTCCGATATCACTGTCATGTGAATGAGCTGTCCCAGCACTGCAGAGTTTGCTCTTTACTGTACACAGAAACACATCAATACTGAATATAGTGTGTTAGCAAAACAGAATGGAAATATTTTAGGTGAAGAATGGCTTCGCTGATTGTTTTGCTCTACCAGAATGGGGTGTGTTTTCAGGCATTCTGATAAATGTGTGCTATTTTTCAGCCATTCAGTGTGAAGTGCTGTAGGTTTCCTTTGAACTTTTATTGCTCACCACAGGCATGGAAGGATTGATTACATTGTTTGGGGATTTCCTAACTTCTGAGACTACCTCTTTAGCCAGTCTTAATACAAGGAGGGAACAGAGCGCTACAGTGCTACTCAGTAGCCTGCTTTCTACCTTTGCATTTTTAGGATCAGCCTATCTGGTTTGGATTAGGGTAGCCAACAGTCGGCTTCATCCACATACCTTCTGAACATCTCTGATGCCTGCAGGAAGCTGGCTTGTTAGTACTGAGGATGATGATGTCCTGCCACAACTATGGGGAACAAGGGACAGAATTTAAGGGTTATTTCACATTGTTACTTATGCTTTTGTCTATCTGTGGCCATTGCTGGAAAGGAAGCAGAAGCCTGACCTTGGAATTGGGGTGTTACTGGTGTCTGAAGTGCACAAGCAAATTTTGATGAGTCTATGCTGAAATCTCCTTAAGGTAAAGGAGCTGAAAAGGATGATAACTTTTTTGAGGTAGAGCAGGTTAACATGCTTGGATGGGGGCCTCTCTGAGTAAGGAAAATTCATACTGAGCCATGACAGTTAACTCTTAGTGAATTTATTAAATACCTTAGGGTTTCTCAACTACTTACTAGAGGTATCACCTCTCTCTAATTCTGACTTAATTAACTAGTCTGGTTTCACCCTTTCTTGAGTAGGACTTTTAAATTTTCAGACTTCAGGCTTACTAGGACTCAGTTTTACCAGTTCTCAGGTTACATACTGATCTAGGTATTTTGCTTTTCTGTATGTTAAAATTTTACTTTACCTGTGAAGACAAATATATTAAAAAAAAAAAAAAAAAAAAAAAAAAAGCAAGCAAGCTTTTCTTCTGATCTAAATTTCTTGTAATATCTCCTAGGACTGGTTATAGCCCACACAGAGCCACTGACCTGGATTATTTCAATTATATTCAACTTGAACCTATTCAAAATGTACTGTAGTTTCATGCAGGATTCTTGTCACCAGCGTTTGCTAGCTACGTGGCACCCTGTTTCATTCTTGATTACAGGGCACATGTCAAGAATATCCCCCTTAAAATAAATGTTGGTTTATTTGGTAAAAATCTAGCAAGAGGAGTCTACGGTCTATTGTTATGAACAATACAGGCTTTCAAAAAATAAACAATTCAATTAAAACAAATGTCTCCCCTGATGTACCATAGTTTCAAATTTCTTTAATAAGTATTCTTGGGAGGTGTTTGCAGGAAGTGATACTCAATGAAAGCTTCAAGGAAGGTTCTGTAAAAAAGTAGAAGTAGTGGTACCACCTTAATTCCCTGACAGGAGAGAGTGGTGTAAAGCTCCAAAAGAACTCCAGCTCAAAATAAGCCTGCAGAGTTCATGTTTATGGAAATGTAGGCTTGGACTACAGGTTCATAATGGGACACTCCTTCCTGAATGGCTCTGCTGAAGAAAAGACAGTGAGCAGAGAAGGGGATAAGGAACTAGGGAATGATGTAAAACCTGTGCTACTCTGTCTACTGGTGGCCTTTGCCATGTCAAAAGCTGTAGATGCACTGAAATTGTTTGTGGCAGCCTTGGCTAGTTCTGTGCACTCCTGAACTCCCATGCAGGGAAGGCACACACACATAGACACAGCCCAGTAGACAGCAACACACAGAGCCAACTGGCTCTGCAGCCATCTATTTAAGTCCCTGAGCCTAATGTTTCCTCTTAGCTAGTTGCCTCTGGGGGTTTAGAAATACCCCCAGTGTACAGACTCGGGGATAGACATTATGTCTACTGGCCTGGGAACAGGATTTTCCTCATACATTCCTAGCTTCTTTATCACCTTCAACCCACATCCTATACCCCTAACTTAATCCAGAAAGCAGGGGGAGAGTGTGACTCAACAGACTTGCATTGAAAACCCCTGGGGGAGGTTCACCGTTTTGTTTTTCTGTCTGAATAGATATGTGGGAGGGTAACAATGTGTTGAAAAGCGAGAACATTTAGGGACAGAATCTTCCCAAGACTGAGTGCTCACACTGCCTACCAAAGCGGCTTGAGGGCAGAATCCAGCCCTTAAATATTGTCAGACATCTGGGCAAACAAAAACAGTTTATCTCAAACTGCCTTCATTTTTCCTGCTCAGCAAGTGCTCAGTCTAAAATGTCAGTTTTTGAAAGTAAAACCTGAGTGAGTGATCAGATCCTTACCCTCCCTTCCCTTTGAGGAGAGATTTATGGTCTGACTCGAAACCAGCCATCAACTCAAACTGAGATTTGTATGATACAAACTAGACCTGGGCTGAAGCGCCAAAACTCAGATCTGGATCTAGATTTCAAATGGTGAGACTGGGATGGGTTAACAACCCACCTAATCCAAACCCACATAAATCCATATCTCTCCCAATTTTTTTAAAAAAAACTCACCAATACACCACATCGATTTCAGCTTACAGAAATTCCCTCGGGCATCTTTCATGAAAGATCAATTGTCTGATCACTATTTACTCATCACACACTGTCTCACACTGTTGTGTGATCATCCCTACAGAATGTCTTAACAAAACCTTAAAGGAAATAGTTCATCTCTACAATGTGCACTATGCTACAGCCACAAAAGAAGAAAGAGAGAAGGAAAGCAGAGATGCAGAGAAATCAGTGATAATTCTTGCCATACGAAGGGTTGCCAAGTACTTTTAATTTACATAGATGACTTAATGATGATTGTATGATATTTTAAATTACTGCCACCCACTAGAGATACATTAAAACTTTTATCAATGTCTCTTTTCCTATTTGACTGTAAGAATGCAGAGATTATTGAGAAAAAAGTAGCTTGTTGCCCATCACCAAAAACCAACCCTGTGACCTTTGTAGATTAAAAGAAGAAAACAAAAAAGCAACAAATCCCCTTCTACTGTTATCAACATGATTTAAATTTACATGAACAAATAAGTTGTTTCACACAATGGAAACAAGTAATAAACCAGGACAAGAACTGTGACCAGCCTGGGACCTCTTAAAGACCCCTCTGGACCTGGCAGGAGCCTGCTTTTTCTATCTCAGGGACAAGCCCCTACACTGATCTAATTACCTTTTTAAATTCATATCTGGAACCACAGGCTGCCTCATGGGATTAAGCACAGTATGCTTTGCAAATTGAAAATAAGATAGCTGTTAGGAATATACACTTGCCTCTATGATTACAGCAACAAACAATGGCAAAACATTAATTTACATCTATTATAATAGTGAAACAAAGCCCAGGATTTTCTTAATGTTACATGCAAGAGATAAATTTGCAAAGGTGAGATTCTAAAAGGTGTAGATTCTAATGAGGGAGAGTCTCTTGCAGAGCAGGTAACTGGCAGGATGACATCAACTCAAAGTTAGGAGCATTCAGTATATCATTAAATTATTTACCATAAGATGGATTGATTTTTTTTTTTTTTTTTAAATTGTAAAACTATTCATAGGGAGACAAAGTTTATCTATTTCTGTGGGGTGAGAGGCATTTGTTTGGGGCGAAACTGTACAGAGTGGTTGCAACAACAATCCATCTGTGCCTGGGTCTAGGATTTTTAAAGGTGTTTTATCTGGTAGAAATGAATACAGCATTTACAAATTGAAAATAACTCTGTAAACTCAGATAAGATTGTCTTGGTAATATTTTACCAAGGAGGCCTCTCAACACTGCTTACTTTCAATTAGCCATCTAAATCATAGCTTATACAAAAAACAATCCCTGCTGCCTTGCCATAAAAAAGAAAGAAAAAAAAAAAAAAAGAAAAAAAAAGAAAGTTAGACTAGTTCCTAAGAGTTTTAATTCATGTTGCTGAATATGGAAGATCTGTAATCTTCTCCTTGGAGTCTATAGTCTAATGCAACTGCTTAAAAACACTTTTCTTGTGCTGCTGGCAAAGATATTTTTTTCTAAAATGAATGGTGATTCATTATAGATAACCCTTCCCGATTAATTTTGTTTTGACTTTAACCTCAGAATAAGAATATAAGCAGTAAAGTAGCTTCTCCCCAGATAGTAACTATGCTGTTATTTTTGGACTGCATTGTAGCTGATGTCAAGAGAAACCTAAATTTAGAAGGAAAAAAAAAAGAAAAAGTTGATTGTCATCAAAAACTTTAGCTGTAAGATAAAGAGTGGCATTTTATTATTATTACTTATCTGTGATGAATAATAAATAAGCAAGTTCCTTAGAACCAGTATTCAGCTTCACTGGCTTCTGTCTAGATAATCCACAGAACTAACACTCTTGGAGGGCTGATTAAGCTACTGAAGTAGTTTAATTTGTGTCTACACATTGTCCACAGGTAATATGCTGGTAAATTTGAGGAGCCTAAGTATGATGGCATAGGAGCCCTTGCTGTGACAGGGACTTTGTGAGGGTCCAATGCTGCATGAGAATGAGAGTTTTGACAATTTTAGTGGTGTGAAGAAATAGTCAAGAGCCTGAAAAATACATGTAGTTGTTGTAAATGAGTATGTGTAGCATTTTTTCAGCAGCTAAATCTGGTTCATAACTTTGAAACAGTTTATCTTCCTTCTCTCTGCCTGTTTTCTGACTAAAGTTCTGAGTATTTTTGCCCAGGTCTTCCATTTCTATTGTGTGCTTTTTCTCATTTCTTTTGAGAAGTGTTTAACCCGACTTACCGGATGAATACTGACTTGAACCTGTCACCTGCTGTGGTTTTTTTTTTATTATTATT
>NW_008594339.1:695-4186 GCF_000691845.1 Merops nubicus | reverse complement strand
TCATCGTTAGCTGCTTTAGGTGCAGTATCATATCCTTCAGCATGTCTTCAATCGCCATTGATGTTGCTGCTGCTCGTCCTTCCTCTGGAGAGACCGTCCCGCTGCTGCTGGAGCCGCCGGAGGGTGATGAGGTCGGCGTGGCTTCTGAGTGTCGGCAGTGTGGCCCTTCCTTTGGAAGTTCACAAACCGAAATATCCTCTGTATTGTCTGTTGAATCTCCGGGGCAGTGGTCTTGATCTCAGAAATTACTTCTGCTGCTGTTTTCTTTTGCTTCGGGATTGCTCCTCGCATAGGGACATTTTCGATACCTAGACCGAAAAACCTCTCTACAGTAGATGTTTTTTTTGTCGAATCTGCGATCGTCTCTCTTGCCTCTGGCTCCAGGCGTAGCATTTCTGCTGCTGCCATAGCTACCTTTTGTTCCACCTGCATTTCTTTTAAGGCATTAATAATCAATTGCCACACACTGCCGTGCTTCCGTGCCTCTTTCCCATCAATAGGTCCATCAATAGTTTGCTCCCAAAGTTTGTCCCCAATCTCTTTCCAGTTCGTTACACTAAACGCTAGCGTGCAATCCTGCAACAGTCCGTTCTTCTTTGCCCAATTTAATAGGGCAATAATCACCTCAACTTTAATCTTGGCGCCTTTTTTTGAGAGAATAGATTTGAGAAGGTGAGCTGTAGCGTCCAACTCCATCACTCACCCTGATGGTCTGCAGATTGCTTCTGCCTGCTCGTAAATCCTGCGTGCGAGTTGCTTCAAAGTCCCATCTTAGTGTCAGCTCGCCTCATAAATCCTAAGTCCAAAAGCTGCTCCAGAGCTCCGAAAATTTCTAAGTCCAAGGTCCCTGTTCAGAGGCCAAGTCCCAAAAGCTTCAGAAAATTTCAAAGTCCAAAAGTCTGTTCCAGAGACCAAGTCCCAAAAGTTTCAGAAAATTTCAAAGTCCAAAAGCCTGTTTGGGCGCCAGTTGTTGGGAAGTAGCTCCAGAGAAAAGATGCACACTCCAAGGGGTCAGCAGACAAATCCATTTATTGCAAAGTTTTACAGCCTTTTATAGTAGACAAGAGACAGACCCCCGAACCCCATAGGTTAACGAGCCTGTTCACACACCTAAGCTGAGCTACAGATTGGATAATAATCACTGTCCATGCTCTGTCCACGCGCCCTGTCAGCCTTTAGAATTGTTGTCCTCAGCTCTGCCAGTGTTTACATTCTTGTCCAGGCGAGCCGCCAATGGAGCCCCCTTATCTCCTTGTTGTTTTGCTAATTCAAGGTCGTTTCATGGACTTTCTCAGGCTTACGAGAATCTCACTTGTCTGCACTGATTGTCCATGCTTAGCAAAACATGCCATCCTGCTCTGCAAGTTACGATTCCACAGTTCCCACCTATTCTTGCGAAACCTAATGAATATGCGTGACTTTACCCCATATAATCCTCTTTGTCTGTTCCCTCGTGTGCAAGCTTGGAGGAGTGATCCCCCTTGCACCTGGCGCCATAACCCATAATAACCACACCTATTTTATAACTCTCCCAGAGTTATAAAGTTTTTTTCCGCACATCACTGGCGGCTGTAATCTTTCCTCAGGTCCCGAAGTTCTGATGATGTCTGGGACTGAGTAGTTTCTGCCTCTTGTTTCAGTTCTGTTGCTGTGTCTTCGCCTCTCTATGTTGAGTATCCTGGTTCTTGACCTGACTCTCACTCCTCTCTTTCTTCATCCCTCGCCCTTGTTAAACATGGATATGGGCCCATTGTTCTGCATTGCTTTTTTTTCACTACCGGGGCAAGTACGTTAGTTACTGTTGTTGTTTGAGTCCCTGCCTGAACCCCAGTCTCCTGAGAGCACTGGACTGCGGCTCATTAGGCACAGGCCAGACCCCAGTACAGTGCTAGAAGCTGTTGGTTTTCATCCGGGTAGACAAGGCACCCTTCTATTAGGTGTTGGGTCAATTTGACAGGATTGCTTGCCTGTTCAGGTGTAAAGTCCCAGGCTACAGGAGGTGATAACCACCCTAGAAACCTGCCCAAACCCTTCCCTAAACTTTGCCACCCAGGAATAAGCCACCTCAGAACACATTTCAGTGTCACCCTGCATAAAAGTTGTTTTCTCTTACCCCAAAACGAGATCAAACTCCATGCAACCTGTTATAGGCCAGCAGTGTTAATTGCTAGTATTAAGCAGCTCATGTAAGGGTGAATTAGTACCTTAGGAGCCTGAGCAATAAAGCTGCTCACATTGATCCGCAGCAGGGAGAGGAAGATGTATTCCATCATTTTCTCCACAAGATAGCTTCCCCAACAAAGTAAAATAATTGCAGGCAGGACATAACAGAAAGCCATTATTTGCATTATCATGTTCCAAAACTTAGCAAAATAGAGATAAGCCACAGTCAACAAACCCATGACCAGCACAGAGGTTTGCAGCCTAGCAGCTACTATAACTGTAATATAAACCTGCCGTTGTAATTGCCCCACATTGGGCAAAAAGGACTGTGTTGGGCTAACCCTGGCTGAGCAAGTGATGCCCACCAAGCCGCTGTATCACACTCCCTGTTTCCTCTCCTTCCTCCACAGAGCAAAAGGGGAAAGGAAAATAAGACAGATACAAAAGCCTTTTGGTCAAAAACAGGGACAGTTTAATTGGAAAGCAAAAGCCAAGTAATGCCAAGTGCAGAAGCAAAGAGAAAAAAACCCAAAGATTTATTCTCTACTTCCCATCAGCTAGTGATGTCTGGCCCCTTCCTGGGAATCAGGACTCCAAAACGCATAGCAGTTGCTCCAGAGGACCGAGGAATAGCCTGCTCCTCCTTTGTACTAGCTTTATAGTTGAGCTCACGTCATATGGTATGGAATATTCCTTTGGTCAGTTTAGGTCAGCTGTTCTGGTTATGTTCCCCCCAAGCTCCTGCCCCCCCATCCCACTGGGGGAGAAATGTTAGAAAGAGCCTTGGTGCTGTGTGAGCACTGCTCAGTGGTAGTCACAACATGGGTGTTATCAACACCCTTCTAACTCCCAACACAAAAGCACTGTACCAGGCAGGCTGCTATGGGAAGATGAGCTCAGACAGACTCGATACAACATTACAGTAACAACCCATAATTTAAAAATCTATCTATTATGTCTTTTATTCCCCTTCGATCTTCCATTTTCAAAGGGTACTGTTTGATCCTTACTGGTTTAGCTCCTTGCTTCAATTCTACCTTTATTGGGGCTGCATTCTTTGCCCTGCCTGGGATTTCAGAAGCCCATACTCTGGGATAAACTTGATCCAAGATTTCTGTAATTTCTGGGGGGAACCTGTTTTTCTTATTCTCGGGCTGAATCAATTCTAAGATCAGGACTTCAATTAATTCATTATTTCCTACCTTCAGTTCTATTTCTCCTTTTACAAAACTGATTTTAGCTCCTAAATGTTCCAACAAGTCTCTCCCAAGTAAGGATTTTGGGGCGTTTGGCATATAAATAAATTTACGTGTCCCTACCTCTCTACC
>NW_008594339.1:0-492 GCF_000691845.1 Merops nubicus | reverse complement strand
CTAGCTTTATTTTAACCAAAGGATCCACTAGGGTAGATTACCCAGGTTCCCATCATGCGATTTTGACATTAACAGACTAATCCTTTGACCGGGGGCAGTTCTTTTGCCAATGTCCAGTCTCTCCACAATATGCACACTGGTCCGGTCTTAGGGACGGTCAGAATCCCCCTCGTCCTCTATTCAATCCTCCTCTGAATCTTCCAGAGATTCTGAATCCCAAATTGTCGGCTCTGGCTGCAGCTATCATTTTTCCTAACTTTAACTTTTTTTCTATCATCTTCCTGTTTACTATACACTCGCCATGCTGCTTCTATTAACTTCTCTAAGTCTCGATTATCAGGTTCTTTCAGTTTTTGAAATTTTTTCCTTATATCCCCTGACACAATCAGGTCTCAGAAAGAGTGCCACTAATTGTTGAGACCCCTGTTCTGAGGAAGGATCTATCATAGTGTATTTACGCATAGCTGATCTCAATTTTTCTAAAAACTCTGT
>NW_008594338.1:49031-57066 GCF_000691845.1 Merops nubicus | reverse complement strand
CCGGCAGCTTTTCCTTGTCGCCCACCGGGGCGTTACGCTGGCAAAGTCAGTGCCAAAGCTGCCCCTCGCTTTGGTAGCAGCAAAATCAGACCTATGTTTTAGAGAGGAAAAGAAAAATTTTAATTTTTAATAATTTTTAAATTATGTTCTTAGTAAACTGTGTGTCCAGCCAAAATACGGTTTCCAGTCAAGTTAGGCTTTATGTAGCCATGTGAGAGAAAGCCCCTGCCACAGTATGCAGTCTGTAGGAGAATTTACAGATCACACATGGTGGATTGGTTCAGAAATTTCCTTGCAGGAAGCAGTACTTTGGTGTTACTCAAGCTTGTCTCCTCTCCCTCTCCTTGATTCCAGTTTCTGATAAAGAACTAGAAGTGATAAAGTGCCCCAGGGAACAAATATGAGCAAGAAGTGGGGCTGCATTAGTTGGGAAAAGGAAGCATTTCCTCAAGGAAATGCTGTTTACCTTTTAAGAGCATTAAAATTGCCAGTCAGTGAAGTTTTGCACAGTCTCCCTGATACCTCTTGACTTGCAAGTGTTTGGTGGATTCTCTGTCCACCAAGACTGTGGTTTTTCTGTGGTGGTATTTTTTATTTTAAATGTAACAGCACCGCAGACCTGCTACTAACAAAGCATTCCATGCCTGTCACCATGCAGTGTAACACAGCTACCACGAGCTCCAGAGCCATTGTAAGGGGAAGCCCTTTGCCAAAAGCACAGGCTGATAATATTTGAGCTAACAAAGCACCTCTGTTCATCTCTGCACAGAGCCAGTCCCACAGTACTGGACTATCACATAGTGGAGCTGCTCTGATTCCTGTGAACAGAGCTCAGGGGATTAGGTGTGGTTGCTATTTTAAAGAAATACTAGAAACCTGTTATGCTTCCAAAGTTACCTGAGTCCTCCTGAGGTGCACATTAAGCACGTATTTCAAGGTATCTCACTGAATTAAGATATGTGATTGAACAGCTTTTCACTGTTCATAAAAGTGCATTGTTTGACTACCGATAAGGTCCCTGTATGCAGCTTGCTGCTATCAGATTACATCAGCATTTTCATGCTCAAGGGTTTTTCAGGCTCTTTAGTTGACTTCCAGTCTGCTTGAGCAGTTTTCCAGCTGCTAGAGTCAGGAGTGTGGTAGCAACCAGCCTTTGGGACTGCAGGTTGCATCTTCAATGAAGGAAAGGACATTAAAAGTTATATTTTTGACAAGGTAGTTAAAGAAAAAAAAAAACAGTTTGCAAGACTACCTTCCAGTTTTTTTCAAGGCAAGGCTGTCCTGTAATTTCAGAGCGGCCTCTTCTTCCATGCCTGGGGCTCTTTGGATGGTTTGACACCTTCCATTCTTCCTTCAGCAGCTTGAAAATTGGGAAGTTTGTTTCAATAAGCACAAAATTCAGGTGTGCACGGTAATGAATGTGGCCAGCCTGATTTTGTGTGGAGGGGGAGAACATGCTGTAATTGGTTTTGTTTTGTTTTGTTTTTTTTTATCTGGGATAGGAAACAAACCTCCCTCCTCCCTTAGAAGATTTTTGTCCCAAACAAACTTTGTTTGAAGATAGCAGTGAAACCAATTTATCTCTGTTCTTTGCTCCCTAGACCTCTCTGTCAGCTGCAAATACAATCTTCCTTCCCTGCCAGCATCCTGGTAGCATAGACAGTACCCCATGCTCTGCTCTAGCACTTATTAATGTTTCTGTAATTAAACTTTGCTTGAGAAACCTGGTGATGTTCCCATGCCTCACTGATGTCTGCTCTTAGCCCCTTGCTCTGTGTCCATCCCAGAATGTCATTGCAACCACTTGTCCTCAATAGTTCCTGGTGCTCTGCAGCTGCTCTTCCATTCACCAAGGGCACTCCCGGTGCTAAGACCAAGCTAACAAATGGGGCTGATTTTGTCTGTCTGGCAAACCATGGCACTCTCAGCTCCAGAAATGCAGAGCTGAGACACTTGAGCAAACCCATGCAGAGTCAACAGAGGAGAATTTACTAGCCTGAGCTTCACCTCTTGTGTCGTCCAGAGAGGTCTGTCTCATCTGTTTTGAGCCTTTGCACAGCATACTTTTTTACTTGTTGCTGGAGCTGTTTATGCTATTGGATTACAACTTCCTGGTGTTTTGCTTGGTGAAAGAGGAGCAGCCAGAAAAGAAGACTATGAAAAGTGGCTACAAGCAAGAGTACATATTTATTATCTTTGAGCCTCAAGCCTTTAGGAAGTAGACTTGAGAGAATTAAAAAAAAAAAAAAAAAAACCAAATAAACCAAAACCGTATAAACACTGACACAAATGTTCCTGAGTAGTTCTTTATATCTTCAAAAGCTTTTAAACAGCCTAAACCCCTTTTTCTTCTCTTTTTGCAAATACTCCAGTGAAGAAGGTTTTAGATAGGAATGCTGATGGAGGCTGCAGCTTTGCATACATCAAGCCTGAGTTCTCTTATATCATCCTTTGCATCAGAAACCTCATCCCACAACTTGTGCACCCTTATTGAATCATGCCAACATCCATGTTAAAAATCAAATGATTCAGGGACTGAATCATGCTTGTACAGAGCACCCTGCAATCTTTCAAGAAAAAAAAAAGTGGAAAACATCATTTCTTGGTAGTTCTTGACTAGTTTGCAGAAGATTAAATACCTTTAAACAGCTGATGATTGCAAATTGCTTCCTCAGCTCTGCTGAGAATCCTTCAGAGCAAGTGTTCAACACTACTGCTTGGGAAATGTTTCAGAAACCAATATGAAGTGATGTTGGTTTATCAATCAACTTATTATCAGAGTTAAAATCCAATGTGTACTACAATACCCAAGTGATAAGCTCAACTGCTGCGACCTAAAAGCAGGGCATTATCAGGAAAAGTCCAGCATACAGCATACAATCTCTCACAGACAAAATCCATGTGTAGCCACTAACTCTTCTGATGCAGATCCTTTTTGAGAGGGGAAAAAAAAAAGGATTTTTCAACCTAGATTTCAGTGAAATAGCAGAGTCCTTTTCAGCTGAAGTCTCTAAGCAGTTAATACACCTTTGTTATAAACAACTTCTGCAGCCAGAGTCTTTTACTATCATTAAAGTTTTTACAGCAGTAATCTTTATTCCCTCAGGTTTTGCTGGGAGAAACAAAATTGTTTCCTAACCCTCCCTGTCCTACTCTCAGCTGGAGCCTGGCTTTTTCCATTCCCATTGTAACCTTTGGGTTTTCCCTCCTCTGCCACAGATGCTGGGTGGGGTCCACACACTTCATTATAGAAAGCTGCTATAATTCAGTCTGCGACTATTATTTTTTGTTTTCTCCTTTTCTTCAAATGCACATTTAACGTCATGCTTTCCTGACATAACCCATGGTAATTCTGTCCACCACGCGAGGCTGCAGCCAGTTGTCTTCTCCCACAGTGCCGTGGAAGAACAGCTTTATTGCACAATGTTCAGCATCTTTAAAAAAATAGTTGCTAGGATGCCTAAGAGCATGGAGATACTTTATTGTCCAAATGCGACCATCTCCTTTATCTCATTTAGATTTGATGTACTGTGAATCTGAAAAAAGATCTGCTGGCTTGTTATGTCTTGTCTTATTCTATAAGGCAGATGTGCTTTGCGCACACATACACATCATTGATACATTATTATTCTGATAATAAATCTGAGGGATCATCCTTTGTGCACCAAAATACTTTTGTCTTGTCTCTCCACAGTCAGTCCCACATCTGTGCAAGCTGCAGCAGTTACTTCTGAGCTACATAGCAAACTTCAACCTCATAAATGGCTGCCAGGTCCAAACTAGCCCAAAGCAAGACGAGGTTCCTGGGTGGACAGACAATGAGGCACAGGGCTGCTGTGCTGGGCCTCAGCTGGAGTTTTCAGGCCATCATCTTCAGCGTGAAGTAACAAACAGAAGTGACTGTTGGTGCATATTTATCTGGGAGCAAATGGTCCAGTTTCCTCCCCACAAGGCATTTCTTGCTGCTGCTACTGTCTAGGAATCCCAGATGATGAATCCAGTAAACTCAGGAGGCATTATAAACTTTCACATATAGCTGAGAAATGGATGAAACAGAGACATGGCACATTCCTTCCAGTGTTTTCCAGTTGTACCCTTTTCTTGCCTGGCTTCATTGACAGCCAGTTGCTCTTAATCCCAGCACAGGTTTGGGAGAACATTATCACATCTGCTGAAAAAAGATAAGACTAAATATTATAAACATATTGACAACTTCAGACATTTTCTAAAACTCTTATACCTGCAAGACTGTGGGTAGAAAGTGCTACTCCAGCTTTAAAATGAGCATGCTACATGCAAAAATCACTTGCCATATCAAATCTGTCATTTGGATCCAAACAATTCAAGTAGTTTCCCATTTGACTTGGTGCTTTAAACCAATATAATTCATATTTGTCTGGATCCTTACAGTCTGCTGTTCGAAAACTTCATTTTCAGGGTGAACAATAAAAGAGAAAGGAAGAACCTTTTTCTGTTGCTGATTTCAGGAGAGGTCTGAAATCTGAGCTATTGTTGAGTTCCTGTCTACCTTTCAGTGCAGTAGTTGGACTCAGTTCAATAACAGGGTTTCAAACTGTTACCAAACCTTCATTGTTAGGAGAAAAAAACAAAACAAAACCCAAAACAAAACAGGAAAGACCTGCTTCAGGAAAGGCTGTTGTGTCACTGAAGAAGGCCCCATAGAGCACCTGACATGGAAATATGCCTATTTATTATAAATAATTTCCATGGCGTCACATTAACAAACATAAAAGGTCACGAACTCCTGTATTTGAAGCAAATGTGTTTGACATCTGGGATCTGGCAGAAGTTCCTCCTGTGGGATAGATTGTTTGCACAGAGCTTTATTGAAGAATAATATTAAGAATGAATTGCGAAATATTAGCGTAACCTAGTAAGAAATTGTTACATCTCTGGCTTGTAAAATACAATAGATCTCACAAAACTATTTTAGTTCATCCGATTCAAAAGTGTATCAAGGAATGCTAGCTGTGACCAGCTAGCAGTGAAAATCTGTGGGGTTTAAGCCCTGCAGTTAGAATGGGCAGGAAAGGGAGTTCCAAATGCAGGCAATGGCTTAAAAGCACGTCTGTGTTTTTGGTACACCCCCGCTCTGTGAAGGGAGTGAGGAGGGAATTGGCAGGGAGCCTGGTAGCAGGGAAAGCCAAGCGCTGAGGGAAGCCAGGCCACCCCTATGCACCCCCAGCCAGCCAGCTGGGTAGCCCCAGCACCAGCCGTCAGGCACCTCCGGGGCGCTGGGAACGGGAGGACACTAGGGCTGCACAGAGCTGGAGACCATTGCTCCTGCAGTTTACCACTCTCTCCCCTCTTCTACCCAGGCCAGTGAAAACCTGTCAGGACCAGCACTTTCCCAATACCTGGAAGATGGTTCCTTGAGCTCTTTGTGAAGCCCAGCCTCCCGCAGAGGTCCTCTCCCACCTGGCTGGGATGGTGCCACCTCCTGGAGTGCCTCTGGGGTGTCTAGCCAAACACCATTCCCATCCCACTTGCCTATGAAGCTGCCCATAAATGCCTCTTTCAACATGGAAGTGGTGATGAGAGGCAGCTCTCCAGGTTCTCCTAGGCTCCTCAAAGCCTGCCCAAGCAGAGGGCAGAGCAGGCAGCTGAGCTGGGGACAGGAGACGTCCAAATGCCTATCCAGCCCCTTTCCTCCCTTCCCTCTTTTTGGGACCTCAGGGCCAGGTGCTGCTGCCCTGCCCTGCGTTTTCACACCATGGTCTCCTTGGGATCTGCTCAGGGCCTCAGAGCTGGCCTCTCTCCCAAAAAAAAGACACAAGCGTGCCCGAGAATGAGCAGATGTTCCTCTCCCCAGGACGCAGGGGCCAGCCAGGTGTCACCCACGCACAGAGCAAGGGCAACACAGAAAAGGGCCTTCCTGAAAGCAACTGAGTCAAGAAACAGGCTCAACTTGTGAAGCGCAAAAATAATGTATTGTTTTTAGTTGTAAAGCTTTTTTTTTTCATTTTCTTCTATTTTCAGGTGAAAGCAAACTTCATTTGCCTTGCTTAAAGAGGGTGAGAGCAAAAAGCCATCCCAGAAATCACAATGCTTTAAAGCCTGCTGGCCCCATGGAAATGAGAGAGCTAGGAGAACATCTATTGATGTCACCCATAGAAGCTGGAATGCATTCCTCCATCTAAAATTGTTCACTTCAAAATGAGAGCACACACTGACCTTCTAGCTGGAATTCTGGGCACATCCCTCAGGGAAAGGCAAGGAGGCAAAACCAGGCTAGTCTGGCTTGGTACTTAAAGCCATTTAAGAAACTGCTTAACTAGAAACAGAGGTTACCAGCCCACTATACCCTAATTTTAACTCTTTAATCCAACTGCAAGGCGTTTGGCCCTGTTCCCAGGCAAACATACCAATATGCAGGACTCTTAAGGTACACAAAATAAGGCAAAGCCAACCTGCTACCCACCCTCCTGGCTTTCACTTTGCAGCAGCATTGGCTGCTCCTCAGCAGCGCACCCAGAATCACAAGGAATTAAACGTGCTCTGGTCACAACCCTTGCCAATATCACTAGGAGTTTTAGGGCAGGAATAAGGGTGCACTCTCACCCCAAGACAGAGTATTATACGTATTTAACTCATGTTTGGTTATACACATAAACACCCAGAGAGGAGAGAACATACAGCTCTTCAGAGACCACTCCACTGAATAGGCTGAAGTGCATTACCAACTTGATTGTACATCTGAGCTGAATGGTGCAGGTATCATGAACTTGTGTTTTAACAGAATGTTTAACAGCTGCAAACAGCAGATTACTTATTCTCAACAGTATTTTAATGATAGATTATTTTGAAGAATCCCAAGTCATCAGTAATAACCATAGGTAAAAGTATTTGTTTGCAGGATACAGTAGCTTTGCTATGTTATTTACCTGTGCTCCCCAGGCCAGAAGATTTTATATGTGTGTGACTAAGTGGCCTTCCACAGTGAGCAAATATCCACTTGCCTCAAATATTTTCAGCTGTCACTATTGCTGTAGCTTTTAGGGCCATAAGAACTAGATCATATGGTAGCAAGGAATTCAAGGGCAAAGGGTTAATCATTTTACTATAGCTCAGGGATTAACTTCACATTAAAACCACATGCATTTTTATCCAAGTGACATAATGAAAAATGTGGTGGGAGTTGGAAGGTGCACTCATTCAAGCAAGCAAGGATTTATTGAAATAATTCTTCAAGACCTTAGAAAACCTAACCAAACATTTCTCAGCCAATGTTCTGGCTTCTCCCTTGCTTAAACTAATGTGGTGATCCCATGAGTGACAAGGATTTTCATTAGCAGGCAGATGGAAGCTGTGTTTCAGTACTGAATTTTAGGGCACCTTGGTGATCATTCTGTAATGTTATGGTGACTGAACTGTGCAAGAGCCCAGGAACGGAGAAATAACACAGGCTAGAAAGAGTAAAGATGGAAATGCAGCAGTGCCATTAAAGATCACTGATTAGCTGCCATTCAGGATAGTCCTCATGAACAGTGGCACAGACTGGGAACCCTTGCATCAGTGTGAAAGAGCTGAGTTCATCCATGCTGTCCTAATGAATTACCAGTGTGAGAAAATGTTCAGCTGTGTGAGACGGAGAGCTGCCATCCAGCTTCCTGGAAAAAACACGTAGGGCTCCTGTTTTCCATCACCAGCATGGCCATGTGCAGGCTGACATCGAGGACAGTTTAATGGCATTCAGCAGCACCTGCAGGCCCAAAGAATAACCAGTGCCACCAAAAACAGAGAGGGAAAGAGCGAGCAGGAATACAGCCCGTGGAACTTCTCAAGGAAATACGACTCATAGCTCACCCTTAAGGAAGTGCAGCAGGAGGTTAAATCCCTGCAGGATACCAGTTTTGCAGCCCAGCCAAACCCCATCTCTCCAGCAGCACAGTGTCCTTTACCGGCTGGCTGGACAGCACTGACAGTAGAAAAAGTATGACCTCTTTGTCCTGTCCACACTTGTGAGTCAGCTCTGGAAGGACTGTTGCGTTATCCACAAAGCTCTTGCTAGACC
>NW_008594338.1:0-49000 GCF_000691845.1 Merops nubicus | reverse complement strand
ATTCCTGCACTTGGCCTCTCCTCTCTCACATTGCATGTGTGCCCATTTCAGTGTAATTTTTCTTGAGTGTGTGATTCAGAATTAATGCATTTGCAGTGTACTGGAGGAAGCTGACGTGTCCTCCTGATACTGAAAATGAGCTGCGGCAGTTCCTTTGGGTTCAAAACAGCCATAAAGATCTTTATCGTCTTTCTGAGGAGCTTGTAAATCACCAGAGGCCCAGTGAATGGCGTATTACCTACCTCACTTCTGCAGTGAGTTACTTGAGTGATGAGAATGTGAGAGAGCAAGCAACGGTGTGACATAAGTTCGTTCATTTCCCACAAAGCAAACCAGAGCCAGGCTTGGCTGCCCTTGCAATTTGCTGAAACAAGAACATTCCACCTGCAAAACGCAAACCCACCAACAAACAGCCAAACCCCATTAGGCATGGATCATTGAGTATGGTGTGGGTGGAAAAGCCTTTCTTGTGTTAAAGTCACAAGCCATGTAGTGTAGGTGGGAGTGAGAGCTAGCTACTAGTTAATGATTTATGTGTGAGGAAACCAGTTCGGTCTAAATTATCTTATATTAACACTACTCGTTGAGGAGGCAAGTTTATTCTGCAGAGCTAAGCCAAATTCTGCCCATAACCTCATGTTCACTGTACAAACCCTTGCCTGCACTGATTTACATTGTACCTCCAAGACCCAGGGCAAGTGGGAGAGGAAAGTGGCACCATGTCAGGCTGGGAGGAGAGCCCATCTCCTGGCATCCTCTAGGAATGCCTCCAAAGCTGCAGTGTGCAGCCTGTAAAGCCTCCTGTACACCTTCCGAACACATGCTGAGTAAAGCATGGCTGGTGCCTGGGGGAACTGGGCAAGGGGGCCATTCTCACCATTGGAAGCAGTGACCTGCTCCACTGTTCAGTGGAGTTGCAGGAGTGTGACAGTGTGCTCCTCTCCCTCCTCAACCTTTATTTCTGCTCCCCCACTCAAGGTTGTAAATGGATGTGTCTGGTCGAAGTGGATTTGGGGGAGACAGATTACAGGACAATAGAAAAGGGCTGATTTGAGCAATGCACCCACCTAACCACAGTGCTGGTTGATGTCCTGCTCAAGCCAAATTTGTTTAGAAGCTAACATCTGTGGTCAGTATGCAAACAGGACTAGGAGTCAGTTATCTTACTCCATAAATATTGAACAGCCCAGGGCTCACTGCTTTCCTGCATGGCAGTGGGCTGCATGCTAGGATCTCCCCCTGGGTTACTCCTCCAGGCTGAGAGATTCCTTGCTGCAACAGATTCTCAGTAAGGACTAGGATCGACTCTAGCTGCACCTAGACTCCTCTCTGTGAAGGGGTTTAGAATGCCAGGGAGTCCTTTCTGAGTCTCATGACTCAATGGGAGAGTCTCCCTGACAGTTTTGTCTGACCTGCCCTCTATGCAGTAAATTAGCAAGTGTACCTTGCCATCAAATCTTGTTGTACCACTGTTGCTTTTACTGTCAAACTTTAGTTAATCACTGTTTTATATCAATAAATGTATTGTTACTTCTCTCTTGCAAGTGAACTGTGTCACTCCATCCTCAACAAGGGGAAAGAAATGCCGCAGGTACATCATCAAGCTCCTGCTACAGATTAAGTAGTATTACTCAAAATGTTAATTTGAGACTTATCATGCATAAACCCAGCAGGAAATAAAAGTAAAGTACACACATGTACTTCCAAGTATGGGCAAGTTTACAACATAAAAACTATGAAAGAAAATTAGCCTCTTGAGAATTGATGTATTTTGCTTTAAAGTTTTCTCTGCTACTGTATGTATGTTACTACCATTTATGACCAATAGGAGTACCAGTATCACTGATCATCATTCAGCTTGCTTTGCAAAGGGGTTATGTGATTCTGTCACGAATGCTTGCAATGATCCTGTATGATCACCACTAAACCAGGCAATGATCAAAATAAACTAGAATTCAGATATCACTCTTGTTAACAATACAGTTAACAATTTAATTTTAATAAAATAAATTTTTTTTTTTAATTTTTAAAAAACTTTAAAGTAGTCCCTACTGGCATATGCAATGTAAATTGCCCACAAGTTGTAAAAAAATACAAGAATTAAAAGCTCATTTTCTGCTACAAATGAAATAATAGTTACAGGTTAAAGGGGTAGAATGAGGGACATTGAAACCATCCATTTTAAATAACAGTATTCCTCTTCCAAAAAGAGAGAAGACTACAAAGTATAGGTTTATTAATCTGGACAGCCTGCAAGTAAAAGTTAGAGAAATTATTGTTTAAGTAGAAGTTCTGTAGAGCTCTCCAGCTGGGTGGTGAATCCTTCCCCCTGCACCCATACTGGTTGCAGGAGAAGCTGTTGGTGTAACGTGGTGGTATATTTGCTATACCTTAAATTGTATTTATAAGCTTCTGGCATCCAGTGCATCTCATTAGGTGACAGGCAGACCAGCACAACGTGACCTTTTTGAAAACTGATGCTGCACTCAAACCCACGAATGCTGCCCTCCTGTTTTCATTGAAGTGCCTGTTAGCACTTTTCCATGTTTCAAAGGCCCAAGGAAAGCTAAAAAGCTTCATACAGCAAGAGAGACTTTTTGCAGAGATTGTGCATTCTGACAGTATTCCTTAGTACTTTTACATTGTCTTGGTTTGTTCTTTCCTTGCTTCTGGCCATGCCTGCCTCTTCCTTGACCCGTCAGCCAGCCATTGCATCTGTATCCTGGCAAGGATTAACTGTGCTTAATCTTGCCAGTGGGAGACAAGGATGCTGGAGGTCAAGGAGTGAATTCTTTTTCCAGATGTTGGATGTCCTCATTCCAGAGCTATTTATAGGCTATATGGACCCTTATTTTTCTAATCTCCTTTTTAATATTTTGGGTTTCTGGTTGATTATTTTTGTCCATAGCAATGACATCATAACCAAAGCGTTGAAGGTCAACTGAAAAGCAAGCTCTTTTTTATTAACATTCTGGTTCCATTGTAATTTTATCCTCAGTAATTCTCTTTTTTTCATCTATGGGAATGACTTTATACTGGTGTGAACCAAATGCTGTCGCTTACACCATCATAACTCACACCAAATCAGGCCAAGAAACTCTTAAGTGAGCTCAGCCCTGGGGAATGGCAGAGGGATATGCTAGGGCTTGTTGCAGGTGGTATGCCTGTGACAGGTGACAGCTTGGTTCAGTCATTTTAAATTTTCCATAGGTATATAAGCACAATGAGAACTTTTAAAATCCTATACATATTATGAGGTAACTCTCCAGCTGACATCAGTAAGAAGTCAATGAAGGTATCTCTCCTCTGGATGAGGATGTGCCTCTGTGAGTTTTGTGCCTACCTCAGTGACCTGGGTACAGCAGACTTGGACTGATGGGTGTTTCTGGATGCTGTAGGAGCCTTGGGATCTCTGTAGAGAAGCTGCTGTTTTGGAAGCAGTCAGGTTTGGTGTCCCTCTCTGCTACCTGAATGGCATCAGATGTCAGAGTTTGAAGGACTGTTTTCAAATGATGAGCTAGACACAGGTTTTCTAGGGGATACTGATTTGAATAACAAATCTGTGTAATCTTGGCAGGCCTTCTGCCTCTTTGTTTATATTTCACTACAAAATGAGTCTACTGACTAAAATGTTTCTTAGAAACAGCAATTTCTTATGAATACTGGAGAGCCCTGGTGCTGGACTTTTGAATTGTGTTTGCATCGTATGTAGGAAACCAGGAAACACCATATGTTTTGAGGACATTGTCAAAATTAACCTTTGTAGCTACGATTTCACATGTTGAATACAGAACATTTGCGGCAAGTTACTGGTGAATAATCTCCAGACTAAGGCCCCAGTCTTGAAAAACATATGCACATGCATTATTTTCAGCACTGCAGAATCTCAAGGAAGGCAATGTAATCCCTTATAGGTTACAGAGAAGAACAGCTTCTATGAATGATGCATGAGCCATGACTCTGCAAAGGCTTGCATGTAGCTTGATATTTTAACAATATGTAGAGTCAAGTGCTTGGGTTGGCTTTTGAAGAACAGGGGTGGTTAACCATGGAAACACATCAAAGAATGACTTGAAACATCAAAGGAAATTTTGAAGTATCAAAGGATATCTTGAGAAGTCTTGAAGTACACAAAGTTAGTGCCCACAGAGAAAGAGATACTGCAATCATACTACTGTTTATTTACTGGAAACAATCTTTCAGCTCTACTTTAAAAATAATACATATCTGTTTACATTTATACCACTGACACTGAGATTCAAGGCTTAAAATAGAATTGGGCTAAATCCAGACCTGATGTAAGGTGGTTATTGATCACTGACTTCAGCATAGTGGTGATCACATTGCACTCTTCTGACATGGCCAGATACTCTGCAAACTGAGAAAACCTCATCCAAGGTGCAAGAGCCTAAGGATTTATTGCATAAGCATGTCCTTATCAGGCTTCTTAAGAAGCCTTGAGACTATCAAGCCAGCATGATACAAATGCAATTTCAGGAGAAAAGTGATCCTTCAGGGCCTGAAAGAGCATCTATTGCCTTCAAAACTGGAGGAGTTGTGGGGTATTTTTTAATCCTTTTCATGAATCCAGGCTCTGCCAGCAGTCTGGGTAATCCCTTCAACCACTCAGATCTAATACTTGCTGTAAGGGGGCCTAACAACATTGCAGGGGGAAGGGGCACAAAAGCAGCAGATAGGCCAACAGCAGTGCCTGCATTTCCAGTGAAACACAGGAAGAGCTTGCTGTACAGATGCTGGGGGCAGAAGAAATCGGCAGGGAAATAACGGATCTGCCTTGGCTATGAGAAAATCAACTGAGGTCAGTCGGAGCCTAGGAGAGACACAGAGCCTACAGGTGATCTCCAAAAAAAGCAAAGTGAAACATGTTATGTAGTGCCAGAGTAGAAGTGGAGCTCACAGACCATGTACTTGCAGTGCATGACTGTAATCAGATCACTTGTCCAGGACAAACTTGAAAGGGAGAATGAGTGACTTCTAGGACACAGGAGAGAATTGAAAGAGATTGAATATTTCAGGAATTTTTGTTTGTTAAGACATTTTCTAAAGATCCTTTTGCCACCAAGCTATGTTCTTCAATTCTTACATCAAGTTTACTGCATCATTATTCACTTGCTGATGTAAAAGTGTAATTGCCTTGTTCCCAAACTCTCCCTTGTGTGACTTACACAGGGAGATCAGTTTGGCCAATGGAGAGCACTAGAGGGATCTCAGAAGTCTGAACTAAGAACTGAAATAGGTGAGATTTCCACCTCTGATGTTCACATGTATAAACATCAGACGCACTCTGCACTGAAACAGGTGAGGAAAGAGGCAGCTGCAGGACCTGAGACATCCCTGCACAAATACCTCTGGAACATTACATTCCCTGTGGTGACCCTTCAGCACAGGTCAACTTTCTGGGAAAGCTTTCTGTGGAATCCCTGAAAGTCTAGTTATGACTTTCAGCCTCAGTCTTCATACATGGCACATGCTTTTCAGAATTTGCTCAAAGACTTAAAACAACAAAATGTGACAGGTGTAAATCATTTGGGTCTACTCAGGTCACATGAGGAAACACAATTTGCTTGGGCAGTGTTATCTTACAACTTTTTGGCTTCCAAATGCAGAGCCACACTACTACAACTAGTTTTAGCTTCTGTAAATTCTCCTTGTATACATGCACAATGCTTTATACACATACAGGGAAGATCATAAGGATGCTTTTACTCTTTTAGTTAAAGTGCAACAGTCATGCAAATTAACACCAGCTGAAGGGTTTGCCCATCTGGGATAGAGATTTATTTTAACAATCATGCCTGTCAGGCCTAAATAAAGTTAGGTCTTTTTTTTTTTTTTTCTTTTTTTTTTAAACATATTTGTGCTGCGAAATTTCCATTGGTTTCTAATACAGAAGATACTCAATAGCACAGTTTGTGAATAAGCCAGACTGGAGAACTTGAATGGCCACAAATTATACTGATTCAATTGCTCTGTTTGCTCTAGACAGAGAAAAATGACTATGTAAGTTCTGCTGATGCTGATACCATGTTTATGAGACAATGAAAGTTGACTTTTCCAAAAGCTGAGCCAAAAAAGATAAATATGAGTACAGGCCCCCAGTTTGAAAAGAAGAAAGCTCTGTGTGAGTGGCCATGGACACTACACTTGGTTATGGTGAGTGACCAGGTACTCAAAGAAGCTTAGGTATTCACAACGAAGTTATTGTTGTCAGAGAAGCACAAGTTGAAAAGTGATTCTTTTGGATCCAGAAAACTTTTAGGTGAAACAACATTTTCCTGTCTGTGTCAAAAAATATCTCACAGTGAAACAAGCCAGATGATAGGACCCATTCAGCTCTTCAGCACTGGATCATTCATCTTTTGCCATGCTTTTCCCTCTGGCACCTAACCCACCAGATATGAATCACTTGGTTCCTTTATCAGAATAGACCCTCCGTCCCAATCATTGTGATCTGTATGAAAGATTACTGCCATTTCTGCTTTTGTTTACTTTTATTCCAGTTCTTGCACTGTGCTATACAATCATGTCATGAGAGGCAATCTTTCTCCTGAGGACCTTCATTTAAACAGACATGACAGCTGGTCAGGCAGGAGAAGCAAGAGGTGCTCCTCTCAGCTCAGCCAGAGGATGGCTCTGCCATGCTGAGCCAGGAGCACGTCAGAGCAGAGCCAGAGGGAAGCCTCCTCTGACCAGGGTCAGTGCCCATATCTCGTGCTGGCCAGAATATTGTCTATTAACCCTATGGTAAAACCCTTTGTGTTAGAAAGTACTTTGCAATAAGTTAGAATAAAGAATCATTTTCTGAGAAGACTTGGAATTCTGTCTCCTTTTAGGGAGGCCTAGCCTCAAAGGGGAGTATGAATGTACATAGCAGTTGCAAGTCTGCATTTTAAACTTTAGTGCTGTAAAAACCTGACATGCATAGTCCTCTTTTTTGAAAAAAAATTGTGAAAATTGCTGTAATATACAAGCCTGTGATAGTCTATTGGAAACAGACCCCGGACTAGGAAATGGAGAGTTGAAATGTTATAAACCACTAGTAATTTATTATTTTGAGATTGGCATATATTTTGGCTAAGTTAAAGTTGGCTGGAGTGATAGTGAGTGATGAAAGATGTTATGGCGGTTGAGAAGTGGCTGAATTCCTTTGTTTCCAGACTTTTCACTTTTTTTTTAAGGCGCAGAATGTTTATATAGGAAGTGTAATATTGTTTTATGAGTATTTGCTGGACACTTCTAAAACCAAGCATTCAAGCTTTACCCTTTTAACAAAGTGTTTTGTTATGGAATTCCGTTGGATTTTGACATTTCTAAATTAGGGTTAAGTCAGGTTGGTATGTGAAGGCCATGAGAGAACAGCCCAGAAGTGAGAAATTGTCTGATGTCTAACAGGGTGTGCTTCCACTGCAGGAGGTGATGTGATGGCAGGAAGAGAGAAGACTCTTCAACTGGGCATGAAGAAGCTGTAACATAGGGACACAAAAGGGACAAAAAGGGGCTGTTAAGCACTGGGAAAACTTTCAGCATGTTAAGGGTTTAACACCTTTAACGCAAGACCCTGCCTGTCCCTTGTCTGCTCTATGGGCCAGCAGAGCCTGCTTGTTTTCCACATCTCACTTCTACCATGTGGAACATAAGTATTTTTAGCCCCATGGTTATCAACTAACAGTCCTCCTTCCTGGTCATCTCTATTTTCTTCTGCAATACTGTGGTGCACAGTGAGCCATGATACACTCACATAATTGTTTCTAGTATGTCTCTGCAGATTTCCTCAACATTTATCTCCTTCAAATCAGCTGCTCACAAAACTGATTGGCTTCCTGCCCTCAGCTTGGCCCCCTAAACCCTGGAGTCAGGCTTCAGCCTTCTTGTTTTTACAATAAAAGACAGCCTGTGTACAGAGCTCTGAGCCACAGGGTCCGAGGATGTTGTAACAACATGGAGAAAACTTTAAACCCATTAAGAAATGGAAGCTACTAAAGCAAACTCAACTCAGCATTTCTTTGCTGTGAGCCATTGTATCAGAGCTTATTTCAAGCTAAGTACAAGCAAAAAGAGCAGAGTCTCTACTAAAGCTCAGGAAAACCAACTCCTGACTAACTCACAAAGCTTATTAGGAACAAGAGAGTTGATTTTCTGATTGTGTCATGCAGACTGTGTTGTGATAACTTTCTGAGTCTGTATTCTTCTATTTAATACTCTACTTTCATTAAGAACTCACGTAATGCTTGTATTGTGCTCCAGCCTGCTTGCATTATAATCTTCATAAACTCCTTTCCCACGTACCATTACACACTTCCAATCCCCAAAAAGATGAAGCAAAGGCAATCTTTCCTGCCATGGCAATGCTGGAGAGTGGATAAGCCAATAAGGAATAAGCAGGAGGAATAAGCAAAAGTCCTTGCTTCAGAGAAATATAAGACAAAGGCATATGAACCTTCATCTCTACTAAAATAAAAGACCAAAATGACAGTGGCTTCAACAAGGTAAGCATTATAACTATGCAATTTAGTGGTTTTTTTGTTTTTTTTTTTTTTTCCAAGCTCCTAAAAATATATATAGATTTAGCTTAGCAGTATGAGGCCTACAGCTGGAATACTTTTCACAGTTTTGGGCACTGCACTTCAAGAAAGATATGAACCAACTGGAGAGAATCCAGATGAGAGCAACAAGAATGATCAAAGGTCCAGAAAATGTGATGTATGAGGAAAGACCAAAAGAATTGGCTTTGTTTAGACTAGAGAGGAACAGTCTGAGCGGAGACATGACAACAGTCTTCAGACATGTTAAAGACTGCTGCAGAGGGGAAGATGAACTGTTCTCTGTTTCTGCGGGAAGTAGGCTAAAAAGCAATAGATTTAAATTAAAACAGTGGAGATTCAGATTAAACTTTAGGACAAACTTTCTGTTGATTACAGCAGTTGTACCTGAGAAGATTTCGCCTGTGGAAATGGTGAGATCCCATTGTTTCAGGTCTGGGTACAGGTATAGTGGAGTCTGCCTTGTGGCAGAGGCATGAACAGTAAGACCGGTCCAAATCCTTGTCAGTTTATTCTCCCCAGTGTTAGGAATGTAGGAAAGAGGCTGCATGTGAACAGAGCAATTATTTTTTTTCTGAAAGAATTTGCATGGGTCTGAGCCAAGTGGTCTTTGAACAGGAGATTGGCTGCATCCTGCAAGGTTAGCATCACTGCCCTATAACCATTACAAGCTCTTTGCAACTGTTAGACTCAGGAAAACAGGTTAAAATAAAGTTCTGCTCAGAAGTCCCTGGACACTATACTGGCAGTGGAGGCCTGTGTCAAAGAGCCTGAGTGTAAACAAGCATAACATCCTAAATATTGTAAAACATACCATCCAGTGATAGATTTCTGTTAATTCTATTATACAGAAAGATTTAATACAGGAAGGAACCCGAACATGTGACAATTTGTTAGAAAGTAGGAGATTACATAGTACAAAATGTATGCTGGAATGAATTTACAATTAATTTTTAACTATAAAACAGAATCGAAGAAAAAACAGGTGAAACTAAGACAAATGCAGGGTGAATGGAGACAAAGTGCCTGACTGATAATTCCAGAGATAACTGGGAATGTAGGCTAGCATTTCTGAGATCCCTTGTTTCAACAGGTGGCTTTTTGTTTCTCTTTGTCTGCTTTTCATTTATAATGGGAAAAAAAAAAAAAAAGGCAAGATTGCAAAAGCCAGCTTTTTCCTCAGTTTCTTTGGTGCTTTATGCTAAGCAGCCTTGGAGCTACAAAGGTTCACAGTCTTTCAAACATAGACTCATGCCGTAGAAGTGTTTACAATGGAAAGAAAAGTCCTTAAAATATATGGTCACATAGAGAATCGTATGGGATCTGCTGACAATACACTTTGAGATGTCTGCATCCTGGGACTGTGCATGAAGAGGCCTCCCTCCTCAGACAGACTTAGGTCACTGGATCTGTGGAAATACTGCTTTGGTTTGGAGCTGCTATATGTACTGGCTTCTGAGGAGGGAGTTCTGCAGAGGAGGAACTGTCTCTTTCGGTTTAATGTTTTCAGGGCACAAATTCAAGGTTTAGAAGGAGTATTGTGACACGTATATCCTCAGCCGGATGACAGAGCTTCCTCTGAAGTTGATGACGGTGTTAACGGTGATCATTTCCAAGTCCAACTGAATAGTACGGGGCCCCTTCACAGGGCGGGTCATCACCAGAGTAGCACTGATCGGTCCCGTTTGCTGTGCACAAAACAAGGGAAAACAGGTGAGATTTTAAAAAATGGCTCGTGGAAACTCTTATCTCACTGTGGCCATCAAGCAGCCAAAGTAACTGGGCTTTGTTGCATTGCTTGAAACCACTGCAATTCACGGGAGAGATAGCTTCATTTCAGCGTTTGGCTCCATTTCAGTGCTTTGTATGAACTATCAATCACCTTCTACAGTTTGTAAAGTCTTTGTTAACAGAGCTTGGAGAACAGATGTTCCTATGCGAACAGGATCAGGGATTGTGGTACAATTGTGTACATTAATGTCACAAAACCCTGCCCCCTGAAGAGAGCTTTAAAGATGTGAAAGTACTTCAGAAAAAGCTGTCGTTTAGTAAGTGAAAGCAGACCTTTGAAAAACCTGGCCAGAACAGTGAATTATAAGCATTTTAAAATCAGAGCGTCAATTAAAATTAAATGTAATTTGTTTTCTAGCACAAATTTACATACACAAAGCGGGATCTGATCTGTTTTACCATGAAACCGAGCATTTGTGTTATCTCTGACCAGAGAAGCCTGATGAAGCCAAATGAGGCCCGGCCCTTTCCTTTCCTTGGCAAGGAATAGGCTCCACCTGCTGGCTACCAGCCTGACAGTGGGAAGGGACAACTGGGACAAGTAGAGAGCTTGAGGGGACAGGTTACTGGCTCTGTGATAAATAACTAGCAGACTTGAGCAGCAATGAGGGTCACTGGAGCCTTAGGATCTGTTGGATCGACTGAGAGCAGGGGAGAAGGTTGGTGGGATCAGTAATGACTTTGCAACAGGAGAGCTCTTGTGAGGTGTAAATAGTCATTGCTAGACCCCTTTTCATTTCATGAGTTTGAAACATTCATCTTTTTTAAGTCAGTGAGAAATGTGTATTGGAATCTATCACACAACCTGTTTCTGTGAGGTGTAGGAGCCATCAATAGCCACCGAACATCACTTCAAGGGAATAGCAAAACTAGGTTTTGCCTACAGTTAAAAATCAACTTCCAAGTGCCACCATCCCTGGTGGCTCTGCCTCATTATGTGCAGACAATTCCCATCACCCCTGCATGTCACAGGTGCAGTAAAGATGACTGGGAAGCAGAGATGTCTTCTGAGGAAAATTCAGATTAAAAAAAAAAAAAGTAGTTTTGTCTTCTTTAACAATGTCTACATAAAATGTGTGTTCTCAGTGAAAAAAGTACATAACAAATTGTTCTGCCAATGACTAGGCCTAACAGGAATGACACAACCAGTAGGAAGAGAAACCAATACACAGACTGTATTGTAAGCAAAAACATCGTGACATGAATGACTGCTGGGGGTACAAACAAGTCAACCAGCTCGTACATAACTGATGGCACCCCCAATGATCCCACAAAAGACATGACTCGGCCCACAACAGGTGGTATGAACAGAGAACCGAGGTTGCCCACAGTTGGCATGGGAAACAGCCAGACCAGCCAGTTAAAGACATAAGAAAAAGGTGCCCACATGGCGACTCTCACCCAATCAGCCCACGTTCACAAAGGTCTAAACAGACCAGGGCCCAGCTCCAGGGAGAGTCAGGAGGTCTGCCCTGAACCAGGAAGCTCGGTGGAGTGCACTCCACAGACAGACACTCCTGACTCCCTGCAAGTGGTCCCAGCTTTTATCCCCAAGCAGACACCTGGCCTTTGTTCACTCAGTGCGGGACCCCTGGGGCTCATTTCCCTTATGGCTCTCCCTGCAGGGCCGGCCGCACCCTGGGGGGAAGCTATAAGGCAAATTACCCACCTCTGTATGAAGGGCTGTAGGAGTCACCCATATGTCAACCTTAATTTGGGGCTCGGAGTTCAAACCCCAGCATTTCACAAATGAGAGCAAAGAACCCAGAAAGTCAGTTTTTGGGTATTTTTTTTTTTTTTAATTTCCAGTGAAGAGTTTAATAAAGCAAACAAGAAATGCTGACTCTTTCCATGGCAATTATTGATTGTCCATCCAAAAAAAAAAGGTTTGGCAACATAGTTTCATGTGAGCAGGGGAGTCCTAAGCTGCTATTAGCCATGGGTACATCCCTGGACCTTCCTGAACCTGATGTCTCATAAAAGAAGCTTATTTGCTTTGAGTAGGCTACGCTCCTGAAAGAGCCAGCAGCCCCTGCAGATCAGCACGCTGCTCTGCATGTAAAAATGCCTCATACTAAAGGTTTAAATGATACTCATCAAAATCTGAGTTCTGTTCTGAAATGGATATTCAGCTGACAAGAAAATACTCTGTGTTTTGTTGTCAGGGAGCACCAGACTTACCCGCATGTAGAATTCCCTGCCCTCGTTCCCAGATTTGATTTGGAAAATGTAATAGGCTCCAGGGTAGCGAGTTGTTGCTTGCATCTGAAAAATGTCGGAAGGCACCGACCGGCCGGAGACCATCTCCATCACTCTGTACAGGACAGTGAATGGCTGATCCCTGCACCCGGCATTTTCAGCTGGACACATGCAGCGGCTGTTGTCAGAGATAGGGTTGTCACCAGGGCTTACAAATTCCTGTGATATTTGATTCTTCACGTGCAATTACAGCAGCATAAATACATACACAAGCAATGTTGTTGACTAGCTAGAAGAATCAATAAAACCTGTAATGAGTTTTCTCTCTTCCAGTATTCTCTGTGTTGCTATTCTGGCCAGCCTATGTCCCTGCCTTCTTTTTCTTGTCTTCTAGGCCAAAATATCTTGGCATCCACGTATCCTTAGATCACTCAAAAATCTGTGCTTGCTTTAAAGAAGCTTTGCAGGTGTAGAATACCCAGCATGGGTTTGTTCTGATAGCAATTTTTAACTGAACCATCCTCAAAATAATGTTAATTATTGGATTATTTAAATGATGGTGCTACTTAAATGTTGCATTCTTTGTTTAACAGTCTTTTATGTACTACATGAAAACATACAGCAAGACATCCTGGATCAAACCAAAGCTCTAGCATCAAATTCAGAGCCCTAAGGAAGAACAGGACAGCAAGCCAGGTGCATGACACTTCCACCAACAGCCTCCACTCATTTGTGTCTCAGGAAATTCTTGAAACAAAGATGTTTTCTGTGTATTCATCAACATCATTCTGTGTATTCATCAGCATGTATTTCTTAACCATCAGCTTGTCCAGCTTCCGCTTACACCCACATGAATGTTTGGCATCTACAGCCGTCTGCAGCCAGGAGCTCCAAAATCCCCTTCACCCCTCTCCGCACTGCCCCTTGCTGACTTCATCTGATGCTCCCAGCTCTTCTTTTGAAAGGAGAATGGCCAGTCAATCCTTGCTTATCCTCCTCATGCAGTTCAGGATTTTATATTTGACCCTGTTCATGGCTGAAGAGTCCTAACTTTCTTGTTTCTCACAAGGAAGGTATTCCATACTTTTGATCATCCTCTTTGCTCTTTATAAACCTTTGCCCAGTTATATTTCTTTTGAGTAGGGGAAGGAACTGCACAGTCTTGAAGATATGGGTACACAATAGAATTTACTCTGAGAAGATTCTCTACCTATTAACACCTCAAATTCATATTGTATTTCTGACCTCTAGTGAATGCTGCAGATCATGTAACTATCTCTAACAACCCCCAAATCTCAGTTTGGATGGTTTATGATCAAATCATAGAATTGTAGAATGGCTGGGGATGGAAGAGACTTTAAAGAACATTGAGATCCAAACTCCCTGCCATGAGCAGGGACACCTTCCACTTGACCAGATTGCTCAAAGCCCCATCCAACCTGACCTTGAACACTAACAGTGATGGGGCATCCACAGCTTCTCTGGGCAACTTGTTCCAGTGTCTCACTGCCCTCACAGTAAAGAATTCTTTCCTAATATCTGATCTAAATCTACCCTCTTTCAGTCTAGATTGATGCTCTGTACATAATTTGTGAATTTGGGATTGTCTTTTTACTTTACATTCATCTACACTGAATTTCATCTCCCATTATTATTGCACAGTCATTGAGGCTTGTTCTGCAATTCTCTCTGCTGTCCCCAGATATGGTTGCAGATGTTGCCTGTCTCATGGTTTATCCTTTTTCCAGCTTGCTTACAAATACGATGGACAAAGTAGGTCCAGCTCAGATCTCTGCAGAATTTCACTGTGAAAATTGACAATTTAATACTCTATTTATTTTTTATCTTTCAACCTCTTATGCTTCTGTGCCAGGGACTTCTCTCTTACTCATGGCTCCTTAATTTCCATACTAACCTTATGTGAGGTTCTTTTCAGAAGGCTTTGGAAACCCAAAGAGATTGCATCTTAAAAGGGTTATGAGGCAGGATGACACTTTATAAAAGCCACGTTGGGGAATTTACTGTAGAAGAGTTGTGTCTTTTTGCCTGTTTTTTCTATAACCTCCATTACTGACACCAATTTCAGACAGTTCATATGACATGCCCCCATAAAAAGGCTCCTGACATTACGAACACCCAGTTCCTTCAACAGAAAACACAGATGCAAGGCATTCATTTGGCTTTTATACTGACCACTTCTACACATATGCCACTAATTAAATGCAGTCACATCTAGACACAAGCCAAAGCCACCAAACACAAAGCTCAGAGATCAAGAGTTCTGGTGCAAGCTGATCTGCAAGGACTCTATAGCTGGGTTCCGGGGAATTTAGATACAGAGGCTCCAGATATTTCAAATTCCGGTTTAAGACTCTACTGCCTCTGAAGGTAGGTAAAACCCAAACTGGAAGAACAGAGCGTGTCCACTTCTCAGCTTCCCTAGATCAGAAAGCACTGTAAAGACATGAATAAATTGAAATGGAAAGAAGCTGATTCTTCATCTCTTGCTTTGTTATAAAACACGTTAGGCTACCAAGCAAGCCTAAGTAACTGGATTTCATGCAAACACTATGGATGAAATACTGTGGGCTGCAATATATAGAGATCTGTCTGGAGCTGAAATATTTTGAGCCCCAGGCAAATACCTACAAAAATGTAAAATAAACAGTCAGTTCTTAGAAATGTGGGATTTACTTTTTTACTTGCTCAAACAACTCCAAATTTAGACAGTAGCAGTGCTAGCAGTCCCATCCAGACATACCCAATTCCTGGACAAGGCAAATCAGTTTGTGGGCTTTTCAGCACTTTTTTACCTTTAAGCAGCAGGAAACTACTTGTATCCTGCTATAATTATAATCTAATATTTAAAGTACTTCTGAGACATAAGCTGTACATCTGATCATTCCCACATATCTAAGTATCGTATCATATCATATCATATCGTATCATATCACATCACACCTCACATCATATCCCACCTGGTGACCTGGTAAAGAATTGCAGTTTTTGAATTTTGCAGCAACATCATGTATGTATAGCTCTCTAGACACACTTCATGGATGAGTTTTTAAAATGCAGTTTATTTAGTTTAGGTATGCTTCACACAGACAGAATTTGCTTTTGTGGCTGTGGGTATGCTACTTACTTCTCATTAATCTGAATATAAGGATCCTCACATCTTACTGGGTCTAAGCATTTATATTCTCCTGGGATATTGAAACACGTTTGCTGCGGAGTGCAGGTGAAGTTTCTGATTTCACATTCATTGATATCTAAAATACAAGAAACAAGAGAAAGGCAGGGAAATATGTGCCAAAAGACACCAAATTTCATAACACTCTTGTACCATGAGAAGTGGGCTTTTGATACCTGGCCCCTCTTTTAAGATCATTTTTTACTCCATTCATTTTTGCATATTGGAGTGCTCCCATATGCTACATGCCACAAAAATAGAAAAGAAATTGGCTGCTCAAGATCTTTGACCTTGGAGTATGGGAAAACTAAAGAGAGACAGGTAGCAGAGAGGAGAGCATCTGAGGGCCTTCCCGTGTAGCTGTTTCCTAGTCAGCACTAAGACTTGCACCAACACACCAATTCACCTCAGTGGGACTATTTGTTTGATGACATTCTTGTCAGAATTACATAACTGGCCCCTACGAGTATTTCACTGTACAATGACAAGATCAAGCATCTCAGTTCTTGAAAACTTCTTTCCAGACACAGGTCCTATTTTCTGGTCCCCCTTGGGTTTTAATCAGTGTGGGAATGTTCTTACCTTGGCAGCTTCTGTTATCATCAAGCAAGTTATAACCTGAAGGACAGATACAGTAGTAAGAACCAGGCCCGTTCACACATTCATGCTGGCAGAGGAACTCTGAGAAGCTGCATTCATCCATGTCTGCAGAGGTAAAACAAAGTTTAGTGGCTTTGGCTTCACGTTCAAAAGAGCAGTCCTGCAGGCAGGTGGCCATCCAGACTACATGCTTGTTACTTCATCTGGAAGCTGGTGCCCTCCAGCTCTAACCTGGCAAAATGTATACAAGTTCTTGGTTAGACATTTTTCTCCTAGGGAAACCAAAGCTGCTGCTGAACACAATGCATGGCTTTTATTTATTTATTTTTCTTTTCAACCTGTCACCAGTTGGCTATCTTTTCAGTTCTGGTTTACGTCAGAGATAGAGAGTTTTGGCAGTAGCTTGCTTTTTTTTTTTTTTTCTGGAGAGCAAACTTCCCTTTCCCAGAGCCACATGGGTCCCAGCAGAACTCCTGCAGCCAACCCTGGCCGTGTTATGTTTCATAGCCTCTAGCCAATCACTTCCAATGCATTCCAGCAAGACTACAGAACACATCCCAGCTTGGGTCAGACCTACTGGAAGGCCCAACCATCTTCCAGATACCCAGGAAGCTAGTCTGTCAAATCTGTGACTGAAAGCAGAAATTGTGCTCTTTTCCCCTTACACTCATGAATTGACCAGTCCTTGTATTCTGCAGAACTGTGCTCAGCCAAGCAAGATGAACTTCAGAGCTGCACATTGACTGAGCATGGATGACTGAGGGGAAAACGCATGCAAAGGCACCAGACTGAGGGAGGCTGCATTTAATCATTTCCTTATTTCCTTGTTCAGGAGAAGAAAGAAACAAAGGCCAGAGCCCCAGCCAGGAACTCCCAAGTCCTTAATCCCAGCTCTGACATGTTGAGTCTCCCAGGCAAATTACTTTTACTCTTCAGACTGAATTTTCTTTTCTTCTAAATTTGGCTCAGTCCATTTATCTGCTTTTGGTGTTTTGTGCAGATGGATTGAAAGTATTTGAAGTCCAAACATGTTAAAGTGGCTTTATGGCTGCAACCATATTATCAAAAGGAAGCTGAAAGGAACTCTACACCTACATAGTCCTGTTTTTGTGTGACTTGCCCCAGCAAGCTGGCTGAAAAAAAACACTTTCCTGACAAAACATAGACCAAGAACTGACTCCATAAAGGGACTGAGATATCGCCCACCCCCTCAAGATGTCCTAGCCCAGACCTCTAGCACATTGGATTCGTATAACCTGTGCTCAGCTGCTGTCAAGCGCTGAAGGGACTTAAAGCCCCAAGGGTCCTACATTTCTGCTGATGAGCCCACACAGGACAGACACACCTTTGCTGTTCCTAAACACTTCTGGCATTCTGCTGACTATCTGAAGAAGACAAGATGGTAGGCATTTCAGAGCACGTCTAATGCAAGACCTCTGTGATTAGAAAATAATGCAAATTTTGGGAAAGCCAGGTTGAAATCTCTGCCTTTCTCCTTAAATTGGGGCACCATCTTCAAGGTAAGCTGGCTGCTAGGCCACTGACTAATCCAGAGGCTGTTGAAGTATATCTGGATCCCAGGTGTCTCATAGGAGTGCTCCTAAGCAGGTATTCCCTTTGCAAGACTGAGCAACATCTAGTGATTGCTTGTGAAGTGAAAGAAGCTCATCCAGAGAAGTTTGACCTGCTTTGACAAGCATTTTCTTGCACAGAATTGTAAGAAAAGTTTTTCTGTTCTAAATCTGGGTGGTGGAAAGTCCCTTCTGCTGGCTTAACTCACAGACATGAATAAGGCTCAAGGACCACCTCTTCTGTCACCATTTCATGCTGGCAATATTTATGTGGCACTGCATTAAACTCAGCTGGTTCAGGACCTCAGCTAGCTCAGGAGCACACAAAAAGGTGCAGGAGTCTAACGCAGAAGTAGAAACTCCATTAGAAAGCAGAAAAGTTAGATGTAAGGCCCTTTAGAGACTTCCATCTTTGGTTTTTTTTTCCCTTTTAATAAAGAGGTTTGCAGGGAAAAACAGCTTTGGAAACAATAGTCTATACATATACTGCATACAACATCTTATCTTTCAGAAACAGTGTGTTGCATCTGTTTACTGTAAATTAAGAAATAAGTATTTTCTAGTGCATTTTTCCTTCCAAGAAATATTGGCTGGGTTCTCTAATTTTATCAGGCTGTGGGAACATTAAGCACAGAAACAAGTTTTGCCTTCAATTAAAATAGAGCAATAAAATAAAAGCCAAAACAAGAGCGGAAAAAGTACAGTGACACAATCACAGTTTTCTTCTGCTATGTACCAAACAGATTAGCAATAGCTGTACTGAGAAACCATATATTGTTTCTGAAGTGTATCCAAAGCCATGCAGGGGAAACGGGGGAAGGTTTCAGGCAGAAGCATGCAGTTATAAGAGCAAGAGGAATACATGCATTCAAGAGACAAATGGAAAAGTGCTTTGTATAAAGTATTTCTTTAATCATGGAATAATGTTCTAGGACTATCCCTACTGCACTTGCTCTAATAAAGCTTCCTGTTCAGGACTACAAAGTGTTTTCTTATGTTTTTCTGTTATCTTGGAGCTTTTTAATATTTAGCTTATTTCTTTAAACCACTTGCAGCCCTCCTCCATTATGCTTTTCTGGGTCTTTGTTGTGTGCTTTAACTGGAAAGAAGATCCTATGAGTTGCTGTCATCCTGCTGCTAACTATGGGCAAAGGTAAAAAACCTTTTAAAAAGCATGTATGAAATGATACACTGGAAAAAGAAAACTTAATGGAATTAAAGAAACCGAAACAACAAATAACCAAAGATAGTTACCACTGCAGTTAACTCCATCAGCTTCCAGTTCGTAGCCAGGCTCGCAGCGGCAGAGAAAAGAGCCGTAGGTATTGACGCAGGTCTGAGTGCAAGGGTTGTCACTCGTACATTCGTTCACATCTATGGGAAACCAAGGCAGCAGTGACTCCTCCCTAAGCTCTATTTTCTATTTATTACTATAAAGCATTTCAAAGAGATTAGCTGTACGGTCAGAATTATTTGTTCTGAAAAAATATAACCAAGCCAGTATTGTTTATTGGGATTCAGGCAGATGCCTGGAAATAGCATGTTGGAAACACAACATGCGTGGAAACAAAGCATTTTGGGAATGTTTTCAATCAAAAAAATAACATGGAAGATGAAGATGAAATATTACAAATGCTTCTGTCTTTATCCTGCAATTTAAAAACCATTGAACTGATTTTGTCATAACAGAACCAAGACAAAGGCAGCAGGATATTCCTGAGGAAGAAATGCAATGAGGAAGGGTCCTCATGGAAACCTAGGGCTAAGACAAAACCAATTTTTTTAAAAACTATTTTTTATTCTTTTTAGAACATGAGCAGCTACTGACATAATATGCATAGGCCATTTCCTTCAGGATGTGGGAAGATGCTCCCTGCTTAGCTTTGGAGAGGCTTTATGAAGAGGTTGTGTTAACTTTGGTTGAGGTAGCACATCACAGCAAAAAGTGGTCTAATACTCAGGACCCTAGTCTGGAGCCTGGGAGAGCCAGGTCTAATTTACTGATCTGACAGAGTTTGCCTGTCTCAGGTGGGTCACACAGCCTCAGACTTTAAAAGTAAAATCAGTGCCTAAACTCTTGGTAATTTCAGTGAATTGAATAACTATATTTTAGGGGGCTTGGGCCTCTATGCATATTTCTCCTGATACACTGGTCGTGTTTCATCCATACCTCTCAGAGGTACTGTGAAACTACAGAAATATCTCAGGCTTACAATTCTATGAACATTTTCAAAAGCAGTGTTGGGAAGGTGACTCTAAAAACTCAGCAAGTTTTGAGGGTGTTGCTGGGTTTGGACCAAAGAGTTCTGTCACAATGTAGCACACGTAGTACCTTGGCACGATCTTCCGTCATCATTAAGGGTGAAACCTGGGTTGCACGTACAGGAGTAGGAACCAGGCACATTGGCACACAGCTGCTGGCAGTAGCCGTAGCGACATTCATCTATATCTATACGTGGGAAAGATGAAAAGTAGAGTGGTCTGCATTTTCACGTGCAGGTACAAAGCAGCAAACACACTGAGCCAATGGTACCAATAACACAGAAATAACCCAGCATACTGGTTATGGATATAACAGCTGAATTTTCAGGTGCTCAGACCCAGAGTTATAGTTAAAATAGTTAAAATACTCAGGAGAATGTAGTAGTGTGTTTTTATCCACAGCTGGCATCTATCAGTATCTCCTATGAACTGAATGTCATAGCTGTAATCTTCAGCTTAATGTGATGCCATCAGGAAGCCCAGAGTCTGTCCAGTTAAGCAGATACCTCAAAGCATACCTGATAGCTGGCATAACCCATCAGCACAAGCACAATGTTGTAGCAGATTTGTCCGAATCAAGACAGAAAGCTTTTTACCTCCACATATAGTAAAGCTACTCACTAGAAAAGCAGTATTTGTTACTAAATACTTCTTTTAGAGACGATATTCTTTAAAGACTTTTTAAAATTATTATTATTGACATTCAGATTTTATATTAATTTTTAACTGACAAGTTACAGACTCTACAACATAAACAGTAAATTTAATGCCAACATTGCAGTTTGGGCTGAATTGCAGCATTAGCAATACACTCAACTGACTGTTAAAAGCACAAGAAAATGCTGTAAGGTACGTAGGAGGGCTAGAGGAATTTTGCCCCTGGACTAATGGAACGAAACACCCAGAGTAGTTGTCCTTTACAAGTCTTTACATTTCCTTTTGTATCAACTGGCCTTTGATTTTTGATGGAGTTTTTTTAATAACTACTCTCAAAGCTTTGATGTTAAGTTTGTGCAGTAGAAAACCAAGTGTATTATCTCCAGTCGGTTTGCTGAAAGGAGCAAAGCAGGAAGGCACAGATTTTGGTGAAATGACCTTCATCATAGGCTCCAACACATGAAAATCGAAATGACAGAATTATCCCTATATTTCACATGTATACATATATACCTGATTGTGCACTGGCTGGACGGCCGGGCCCAGAGAGTGGTGGGGAATGGAGCTAAGTCTGGTTGGGGCCAGTCACAAGTGGTGTTCCCCAGGGCTCAGTGCTGCGGCCACTCCTCTTTAATATCTTCATCAATGATCTTGATGATCAGATTGAGAGCACCCTCAGCAAGTTAGTAGATGACACCAAGTCAGGTGGGCTTATTGATCTGCTTGAGGGTAGGACGGCCCTTCAGAGGGACCTGGACAGGCTGGACTGATGGGCCATAGTCAACTGAATGAGCTTTAGCAAGGTGAAGTGCCGAGTCCTGGACTTGGGCAGCAGCAACCCTAGACTTGGGGAGGAGTGACTGGAAAGCTGTTCTGCAGAAAGGAACCTGGGGGTGTTGATTGACTGCGGGCTGAATATAAGCCTGCAGTGTGCCCAGGTTGCCAAGAAAGCCAATGGCGTCCTGGCTTGTATTAGGAATAGTGTAGTCAACAGGACTAGAGAGGTGATTGTCCTCCTGTACTTGGCACTGGTGTGGCTGCATCTGGAGTACTGAATGCAGTTTTGGGTCCCTCACTACAAGAAGGACATTAAGATGCTGGATCAGGTCCAAAGCAGCACAGTTTAGCTGCTGAAGGGCCTAGAGAACAAGTGTTATGAGGAGCGGCTGAGGGAACTGGGGCTGTTCAGCCTGGAGAAAAGGAAGCTGCGGGGAGACCTTATTGCTCTCTACAACTACCTGAAAGGAGGTTGTAGGGAGGCTGGTGTCGGCCTCTGCTTACATGCCACAACTGATAGAACAAGAGGAAATGGTATTAAGTTATACCAGGGTAGGTTTAGGTTAGACATTAGGAAAAACTTCTACACCGAAAGGGTGATCAAACGCTGGAACAGGCTTCCCAGGGAAGTGGTTGAATCACCATCCCTGGATGTATTTAAAAACCATGTAGATGGGTTGCTCAGGGATATGGTGTAGAAGTGGCCTGTTAGAGTCAGATAATGGTGGGATTTGATAATCATTAAGGACCTTTCCAACCATAGTGATTCTTTGTGTAATTCAAGTAGTTCATTATTTGTAAGTTAAATTGGCTGCTTCCTGTTTTAGTGTTAACTATTAAGAATGTGTTGGGAAACTGAATTCGTGAACTACTTGAACGTTTACATGATGTGGTAATACCAGAAAAACAACAGTGTTGTGTATCTATTGTATGAGTAGCTATATCCTGCAATTGAAGTTGATGTTGTTGGTCTCATTGGGGCAGTTTTGCCATAGAAAGTCTCAGGAAACCATTCTGAAAATGTCAGAAGTCTTGGAAATACTCTCTCTGTGTGAAATAACAAGGACACAAGGACAGTGGCCTCAGTTTCACCCTTACTAGCTTTTACTTCTCACTGCATTCTAAATAGAAGATAACCTAAAGGCTGGGATCACCTATGGTAAGTACACCAGCAGTGGGCTTGGCCCAAATCCTGCAGAAAGCAACAAGAGTTTTAAATAAATTAATATCTCATTTCACTGACACAACACATACAGGCTCCTCCTGTATAAACTCTACTGGGATAATTACAACAGATAGAAGTGTTGCTTTTTGTAACTCTGGTTTACTCACGGTGCACCAAATGTCTCTAAAACTCAACCCAGCCTTCTGATTACAGTAAATGGTCTTTTACTGGTTTATGCCAGCAAAATCACCTCTCCAAGGCCAGTGGAAAGTACAGAAAACTGAGAGATTTTGACACTCGGGGAAAATATAGCAACTCTGCAAACAATTTGCTTTTTGCATTGACTTGTCCTAATCCATCCCATGATTACCTAAAGTGGGCAACACTGGGATGTCATTGCCTATTTTAAATAACATAAGCAGATACACAAATCAATTCAGCAATGGAGCCATTTCAGTTCTCTGGTGTATCCATCAAGCAGTAAAGTACTTTAGAACCATGCCCAGCTCCTGAATGCTGCACAGAACCGTTGGGTTGTAACTGGAAGAAGTATAAAAAACAGGTGATGCAGAGCAGAATCCTCCTCCCCGTCCTCCCTCATCCCCACCTCATCAGGCCTCTACAAGCCCTAGCACAAGATTTTTTTCTTTTCCAAGAGAAGAGGAGTTATCAGGGATTAAGGAGCAGAGGGCTTGAAGACTTCAAGACAGAGACTCCCCAAAGTGACTATGGCTGCACAGATCCCAGCTTGGATGCAGCTCAGCTCTGCCCCTGCCAGGTGAGCTACACAGCAGCTGTTTGCAGTAGTTAGGAAAGCAGCCATGAGTCAGTCCACTGGAACTGGTGTTTGGGAGGAGAAAGTTAGAAAATAACTGGAGAGGCTCCAGAGATGAATGGGCAGGGAAAGCCCATTCTCCTTCCAGCAGAGGTGTTGTGACAGGACAGTCCAGCTCTGCAGAGCTGGCAGGCAAATAGCCTGTGCCAGGGGGACAAAAAAAAAAAAAAGAGAGAAAGCTTAAAAAAACCCAAAAGCTGTATCCTATCTCCTAAGTCATATCTGTGTACCTAAAATAAACATCTGCTTCATCATCCAATGGGCATATCAAGTGAGAGGAACAGGCTGGAAGAGAGGGAGCTGGAAGGTTTTCCTGATTGTTGAGAGATGTTTTTTTCAACAGGGCTGAGCTAAAAATACAAACAGGACATTGCCACAAGGAAAATAATAAAATTGAAATAAAACTCCTTGGAACTGCTGAAACGGTACCCAGTTCAGAGGTAATTTCTTTTCCACCCCCAAACAAAAGGGTTGGTTGAATCTAGGGTTTTACTGGCCTGTTTCTTGATAGCAAATACTGATCCCTTTGTGACCTTACTGTTATGATGTGGAAATGACAGACTGTGTTTGGGAATAAATCTTTTTTTATACATACTTGTGATTGAGCTTATGTGAAAAGGAATCCTTCAGACAGGGATTATGAAAATCCTGTGTGTTACGTGGTTGCTAATCATATGGCATTTACATCTAGGGTTTGGTTCTGCAAGGGAGTCACTCTGCCAGGCATATTATTGGCACACATAAAGGTGAAAGGCAGTTTCCACATAGCTGAAGGTTTAACCATGTACTTGACAAAGACACTCAGTGACATTATTTCAGCTATTCACAGGCACACACACACAGATACTCAAATACCACATCACACAAGGTTTTTACCTAAACACTGGCCTTCTAACAGCCAGTAGCCTTCAGTGCAGGAACAGGTATAACCCCCCTCAGTATTTATGCAGATCTGGGTGGGGTTACACTGGTGAGAATCTGAAGCGCATTCATCCACGTCTGCAACACAGAAATAAAGCAAGAAAATATTAGAAATGGAAAAAAAAAAAAAGACAGATTGTTCACACTGTACTGGGACTTGCATTCACAGTGTGTGCTCTGGCTCCATGCAAGAAACCAAAGTGTGGTGCTGTAGAGAGAATGACCATAACCTGAAATAAAATTCATAATAATAAATGTCTGAGGGCAGTGAGAACTGAGGGTGTTCATCCCTTTTCTGGATGACCAAGTGTTTCTCAGAGCTTCTCAGGAAAGGAATAGCATTACCTTGAGCTTTTTGTTGCTTCTACATTTGCTTAGCCACTGACCTGGGGTTGCTACAGGGCAGTGTTCAGCCTGAGGGAAAGGCTGCTGAAAGGGCTATACAACCTCACTGAAGAGTAAGAAATAAATGGGACTTCAGGAGATGTACAAACACAACTCAGACAAATTGAAAAAAATCAATTCCTACCCCCACCAATGAGCAATATTTCACTGCAATTTTTCTGACAGAAGGTTCAACCAAAATCAAGCTTTACATGATAAAAAAACCATATACTTTCCTGGAATCAATTTCCTGACAATAAAACTCTTTTCTTATTTTTTTTTTTACCATCCTTATTAGTTTTAATGTATTTGGGTTTTTATTACAACCCCTTAAGGTATTTTTGTTGTGGGCTATTTTGTTTTTCTTTTTTATTTTTTTTTTGCAAAGGAGGTGAATAGCATTCCTATATTTATATAAGCCAGGACCCTGGAACCTGACTGATTAAAAATGCCTTTCAGAGTCAGAAGTTCAGCTTGAATCACTCCTTGCTCAATCTCTTCCCTGATGTTTCTGGCGTAGGGTTTGCCTCTAGATGTCACAAATGGAATTATCAAAAGATGAATTGTGTAATTCTTTCAGCCAACTCAGATTTCTGTGTTTTATTTATTGATAGCAAAATAATTTTTTATTCTAGTAGACTGTGCACTGCCTTTGCTGAAGTACTATGTCATCCAAGCAATGCTACTCCCTTGATCCCCCCTTGATTCTTATTTAAAAACCTTTCTATTTGTCACATTTGCTTATTGTTTTAGGAGTGGGACCTTGGTATCTCACGAATTCTGCTGTTTCTAGCCTACCTCAAGCTTAAAAAGATTTTAATTTCCATGCTGCTTCCAGTAATGCTAGTAGGTGAAGCACAGTGGATACAAAACGAGGGCCAAAGTCTTACCACCACATATGGTAGCAATGCTGTTTGAAGACTGTAGACCCTCCACTCTTCTGTGGTGCATCTTTCTTGCAGGGGTACAACATGCATTCCTCACCAAAAGCAACAGGTGGCTATGGGATCAGTTTTGCTCCTGAGTCATCTTTGTAGCAGTTGCATGAGCAGCAGTACAATCACTCCAGCAAAGTAAAACATTGAGCCTCTTTTCTTTGCAATCCAGCAAGCAGATTTCTTTGCTAACCCCAAGTCTTAACCTTTTGTGATGGTATTGGAGACATGCTTCTATTTGAATGCAAAATTTTTTATAACTACAAAAGTTGATCAGCCTGAATTTGTCTGTTCAGAACACGTTGACTCCCTGCATTTTACACTGAATAATACCTCACTGAATTTATTAATGGAGTTTTATGCAGCAAACAAGTATAAACAGCTTTACTGGTAGCATCAAATCTTTTTACTCGTGCCTGAGCACATACACCCAGTTCTATGTTACCTATCTCTGGCTTTCTCTAAAACTGCCCCTTACCACGATGTGCCATTAAACTCTGACAGACCCAGCCAATACAATCAAATAAATTATTTTTGATAAGCAGCCTTCTCAGTTTGAACAGGTAGTATAACCCCAAACTGTCTGCCAGGGGTTATTTACATTTACATGGGCTCACTAAGTGAAAACTGATACATGCACTCTGAGAAAAATGTCAGTGCAAAAACTGGCTGTTATGTATGCTCTTGAAGAATACCAGAGCTGGGAGACAGAGGGTGCTTTGCTCAGCCCATTTACACAGCACAGCATACAGTGAGAACTGGTGTGGTTGATAAAGTGAAAACTAGACATTTGACAGGGAAAGGGGAAAAAAAACCCACAAATTATTTCCACTAGGGAGAAAACTAGTCATAAAACTTTAGAGATTGCCTATAATGGATTCAGTAGTCTTAAGTGCCAGCATAGAAACTGTATCAGAACACTCCCAGGGCATTTTTGGTTGGGTGGAAAACTATGAGTGGAAAACTGCAAGTGGAAACAGCCTGACAGCTAGACAAAAATGTGTAAATAATTTCTTATCCTGGTTGAACAGCTTATTTCTGTCCTGTTCAAACATAAAACTTGGGTGTATTCATGCTCTGGGAATATCACTTCTAAGCTCGTTCTTATTACCTTTGCCCTTGTTGTGGGCCATACACAATTCTAATGTGAAATTGTGATGCTAAATGTACATGGTACTAAACTCTCAATAGTTTTGTAGATTTAAAGCAGATAAGACTAATTAAGAGAATAAAAAATTGTAAGGACTACTCAATAAAAAGATAGTACTTGTGGCTAAGAAGACCCTGAGATGGAGTTTCTGGAGTCTGGAAGAGTTCTGACCCTGCATAACTTGTGTAGCAATCTTCACCATGGAAATAAATGCCACAATGAGTTGTCTGAGACCCCAGGTAAAGTCTAATCAGCTGGAGAGCAGAAGAACTACTAAACTGAAGCAAGCTAGCGAGAAACCCTAGAAACCTCACTGCCCCCCATTCAAGGTGTTAATGCATTGTGATATTTGATGATTTCAACATCAGTACCATGACAGCATCATATGGTGGCACCCATTACTGATATCCAAGGATGGTTTTCATTATACTGAACCTACTTCTCATATCTTTCATTGCCAACATCCTTAAAATCCGTTACCTATATCCCAGGAGTAAGTCTAGGTTTTACTAGTAGATAGTGTTACTGAATAGCTCTTCTGCGATTTTGGGTAGATTACTCAGTATGTGGCTACAAGAATTGCCATGCGGTGATCGAGAAATCAAATATAAATTAGATCTTGTCTCTGTGAAAACAGTCGAAGGTACCTGGTAGTTACTATGGAGGACAAGGAACAAGCACAGCAGCAGTGACCTCACTGTAATTCATGTGCTGAGAATTTACCCTGTGGGAACTCATCCTTGCTCCTTGTCTTCCACTGCCCTCCTTCCTATTTGAAAAATGAGGATAACAAAATCTGTGTTGTTGCCCAGCCTCCCTCACTGTCTAGAATCTAAAACTAGTCCAGGCAAGACCTGTCCTCTTATTTACAGAGCCAGTTCACAATTAGTCCATTTTTATTCAAAGCTTTCCAATCCTAATATAAATTAAACTGTAGTATGAAACCCTGCAATGTCCCACTTGGTGATAAATACCAGTGCCCCTGGATTTTAACCAGGAAATTCAAGACTACAGAATGAAAGGACTAGCCTACAACCACTGAACGAAACAGAAGCAAGAACAGGTCATGGATGTTTCTGACTTGTAGTCCTTCATGTAGCCCAATACAACCAGCCCCTATTATGTGAACATTTAAAGATGCAACTTTTTCAGAAATCATATGGAGCCTCTACAGTGGCTAATGAGATATAAAGTAAAAGATTAACCATCATTCTGAAAGCATTACCTTCTACTAAGAGGCATCAAAGGCTCTTCCAGCTAAACTCTGTGCTACTCACAATGTAACTGTTCTACCCTACTGGTGTGTTGAATCTCAGTTTCCAGTAGTTACTGGAACAGACAGAGAACTATTGACACAGTCAGTGGCAAACTGGAAGAGTTATCTACCTGTTACACCTCTTCTCACCCTTACAGACAGAACTGGGATTGTTGCTGTGAAATTACATATGAAAACAAGAGGATGTTAAAGATTGTCATACCTAATAATTTTTAGCAAATAAGTCCAAATTTCCCTGAGTGACTCTGGGTGACTCCTTAGAGGTTCCTGATTTTGAGAGAGCAGCTGTTCAGCACTTAAAACCACACTAGAGAACCCAGGCAGGGCAGGATGGATCCCTGTTCAAAACTTTGCTTGCCAAGGAATGCTTGGACAATGCTGGCTCTGGATGTTTTGACTCTTGATTATGTTGCTGTGTGCTATTAAATTTGCAGGCATTTATATTCTCTCATCCATCCTTCCAGTTGTTGTGTTCACATTACTGCTTCCACAGCTAGTTCCAAGGACAGAAGTTCAGGCAGAAGTCCAGACTGAAATTAAAATTTGACCTGAAGTGGGAACGAATCACTTTGTTACTTCCCGGATGAGTACTGAGAGCAACCACACAGCCCATCTCTCGATCCCTGACCACTGCTCTCTGTCTCCAAAGAAATGCCACTTAGAATGAACACTGTGCCTCATGGCTCAAACCCATGATTTTTAAAGACATTTGTTTTACTGAGTGAGTGAGAGAATAGGTAGGTGGCATCTCTATATACATTTTTCAGGAAGCCCTTGCCACAAAAACCTGGGCCCAAAGACTCCAAAGTTCACCACATCCCTCTCTCTTACCTCAATGTGTCTGCCTTAAAAATTTATGCCTGTGGTGGTTTGGTCTAGCAACCCTGGGATGTGATGTTCTGTTTACTTGACATTTTGACAGAGGTGAGGTGGCTGGGGCAATGGAGTTTCATTTGGGGATTGGAAGGGTGGAGAAAGTGAGGGTTTATATTTCTGGCTGACTTGATGCCTTTTGTGGGATATAATGTACTGATTATTTGTTTTTATTGGTACAGATTGTATTTTTAATGAATGGCAGGATGCCTGGTGACTGGATAGATGTCATTTACAATGTCAAAATAAATAAATTAACTAGTTGTGTTTAGCATGCAAATTACTGGCTTTGTGTTTTATTATCTGTAGAAACTAGCATTAATCTTCATGGATTCTTTACCATTTAGCCACATCATAGAACAATGAATGAAATTTTTAATTCATTGCCCATAAACTGAAAAAATAAGAATTAAGTGAAAAGCCATGCATACAAAAAACCCACACCCCGTTTCTATAGTCAGAAAGAAAAGCCAGATGTCAAACTGCAGCACTCAATGTCTCACCAGGCAGTCTGATTCCTATCAGAAGATCTAGTGAACTTTTATACAGACTCATGTCCACAAAGAATCCTGGACTGAGGCCACTCTTGTTTGTATCAATAACATTGCAAGAAATCACAACATAAAAAGAAAATACTCTAACCTGTTGAATTATGACCAGATATATTCCATGCCACTCAAATGAAAGAGGCTAAAACTAGGAGACCAGAAATCTCAAGAGAGAATCATAAATGTGGAATAATGCTGTGAGTGTCTACAGGATCCTAAGGATCTGGTTTTGTTTCACTGTTTTCCACATTTGGAATAAAATGCAAAGGATCACAAGCTAGTGGAGTTACGAACTAAAAAGCGACTATAACTCTTAGATAAAAGTAATTTGCTAGGCGTGGTGGGCACATTTGAAAGTGCATTTCAGGACAAACAAATGCAAGGCCATATATAAAGAGTGAAAAATGTTGGTAATGAAAATAACTCTGGGGTTATTAAAGGTAATCACTTGAACACAAACCTTTCCTGACATGGAGCTGCTGAAAGGGTAAGCATAAATATGAGAACACTGAGTAAACACAGGAAACTGTTCTTACTGTTGTATATTATTGTTAGTAAAATAATTACTGAAATTAATTACTAGTGTCAGCACTTAAAGAAGCAATATTGCAAAGAGATCAGAAAATCTCCAGAGTAAATTCAAGTCATAGAAATTTGTCCAAGTGCAAGACAATGCTCCATCTAGTAACCTAGTTAAGAAAAGTTTCAAGATATATTTTCCTGTGTCCTATAAAAAACTTCATGGAAACAAAAGTTTTAGCTGGAGATGGTCACTAATGCTAGCAAAAGAAAATGAGATGAAAATCAGTGTTTAAAAGACAAGTTCAAAATCAAAATAAGGCACAAACTACTGATTAACTATCTCAAAAACATAATGAAGCACATGGTAGGGCCTTTGGGGCCTTATACCTCAACAGTATTTCTTCTTTGAAATGTGCTGTAGCAAAACACCATGTGCTTGAAACACCAGTTGCTGGGTAAGGTTCCATGGCTTGTGTCACAAAAAATATAGATTACATGGACAAAGTGGTGTCTTCAAGTCTTCACTGAATGACTCAGCATCATTAAATGCTTAGTTACATTTATCTATATCCATAACCATCACACCTGAGATTTTCTGCTTACCTTACATCTTTTTTCATTTCCTAGGCCATTAGGCCATCTTTTTTGGCCAGAGAAACTACTAAAAATAGGGATTGGAATTTGTAAAGTTCTTCCAGATTTCTCCTTTGCAAAGATATAAATACATTCGTGTGCAATTTTTGATTTTTATTTGTACTTTTGTCAATAAATTTGAATTTTATTGAGAGCTATTGTACCTCTAACGCTTGTAGTAACTGCAGAGAAAATGTGAAAAACTTAGAAAATGTTGATAACATTCTTATGCTAGAAGATGTTGTCATCAGCCTGAAGACACTGGGCATTCCAACCATCTTCCTTTCAGGACACATAGAATGATTGCATCTTTATAAAGCATGAACCAAGATAAAGAGGAAGTTTATTCAAGTTATTACCACAGACAATCTGTTGAATCAAAGTGCCCAGAGAGGACTAACCTGCAGGTTAGGGGAAGTGAACTGCAGGAAGTAGGAGATGGTTTGGCAAGCTATGTGACTTTAAGAGGTGGAGAGCCAGGGAAGAAAACCAGCAGACAAGAGGGGAAGGAGCAGAGGTGCTTAGGAACTGGAAGCACCTGTCTACAGAAAGGTGATGAGGTTCAAAAACTGTAAGTAAAGACACTGGCTTTCTTCTGCTCAGAAACACAGGACTTTGTGCATAGACAGGACTTCACGCACTGAAGAATATACAAGGAAACAAAGTCCTTAAGATCAGCTCATAAGTTCAGAGATAATATCAGAGTCCTTCAGGCAAATACTTTCTTGAAAAAAATCTACTTTTAAAAGACAAAGAAAAAGTTAAATAAATGTATTGATGCGTTTCGTCTTGGTATTTTTGAGCATGTGGCTACATACCACACGACAGAGTAAATGCATGTGGAAAGCTTACCAAAGAAGCTCCATCCCAAGCAGGTGATTTGCACCTGCCACTACAGGAAGAAAGGAGACTGCTGCTTTAAGTCCATCCACTGGTGTTGAAAGTGACGGGATCCGTGACTACGCCTCTCTCTCCACAGGCAGGGTCCATGCTCAGGGTGCTGTGACCACTCCACGCCCTCCATGACAGCTCCTTTCCTTGCTGGCTGGCAAGGCGGTAACACCCCTAGCAGAGAGCTATCATGGAAAGACATGGACTTGTCATCTCTGAGCTAGAACCTCATTCTTGGAGACTTTGACGATTAGAAGAGAAACTTTGCTTGGACTCTGAGTGCAAGAGGGAAGCCAATGTGGACAGCAGATTTCCAAGACGATATGCTTTTGGCAACGTGCGTTGCTTCGCAGACGGGTCGTTACATTTTGTTCTATTTGGAACATATTTAGCATGCATGACTTCCTTTCTTAAGTAATGAATTCTGATAATCATGCCACAAATTTCTGTGGGTCACAGTAGTAGCTATGGCTGTGTTTCCTTCTTTTGATCAATCATTGACAAAAGTGGCTATGTTTTTGCCATCATGAGTATTTGGGAGCCATTAGCACCATGGGGTTGAACACAGTAAGGCTGAAGATTAATTTGACAGTTGTGAGAGAACAGGTCTTGCAGATTGGAAAAATGTTTGCCGTGGAAAGTCTTCTTCCCCCTTCTACTAGGAGGTGTGGGTGATTTAGGGGCCCCACTTCTTTGTTTTATTTTCTCTGTATTTTAGTCCTGCTGTTCTACCATCACAACCCCAGGAGCTCACCCCACTCTCGAGATACAAAGTTCCTTCAGAGAGATTCAAGGCTGCAAGCTCATTCCAGAATCTGTCTGCTCCAACACTGAAGCTCCTTCAGTCATTTATAACCCTCGGGGCTCCATTTTAAATTAATACAAAGTTCAGATGACTATTTTTTATAGAAATAATTGCAAGCCAGGACTAAACATCTGAGCTCAGTAACACGGGCATCGGTTCCAAGATTACTTGGAACAAAGCACTTTCCCCAAACTTCTCCTCCACTCCTTATTTGGACACTGAGAAATAATTTCCTCAGTAGTAGATTTTTACTCAGTGAAATCACATGTTTTCTCAAAACTTTTTTTCTTTTTCTCAAGATAATTACATTTGATAAGAAATTGGGAGAAATAACAATGCCACATTCCTAAAGTGCAGACTGAAGCCAAATTCAAACTGCTGCTGTGTGGGGTCAGTGTTTTTTTCCAAGGGTGACTGACCCTGCTGAGCTTGGACACTGTCCAAGATCAACTCCCCAAACACCTGTTTAATTGCATATTTTGGTGTCTGAGGACTGGCTGTTGATTGTTGAATTGATTTTTTATCTGCATCCCATATGCACCGCTATTAGTTGATTGCTAAACAAGGATTGAAGTGTTTTTTTCACAGAGATGGTCTGCTTGGAGGTGGATACTAAACAGTGTGAGGCATGAATCTGTAATGCTGCTCCTTCTGCCTGGTCTGAAAGTTGCTCAACATGTGTCACAGGTTCTAGAACTCCTGCCAGCTATCTGAGCCTTTCCTTAGCTAGCACACTTTTAACATTACTCAAAGATTATAAACAACAGCTAAACTGTGAAAGGACTTTGCTCTATGAGCACAGTTCTAGTCCTGCTTTTGTGATTGAGGTTTATGGGACAGCCATGCAGATAAGTGCATAGCAAAGGGACCAAAGGGGCAGCAGCCTCTTCCCTTTCTGCTCAGAACAGACCTGTGCATGTTCATACACTTGGCATCGCCTGCACCTCACTCAGGGCTCCCTGTTGGTACGAGGTCACACCAGTTGTCTGGACTATTCCCAGTGTCCCATGAGAGCTTTTACATAAATGTACAGTCTGCATGTTAATTCTGGGATCAGAAATGAGACGAACTACTGATTTCAGTCAAGGACTCTGCTTAAACATACAAACCCCATGGACTGGAGCATAACTGTACTCTTTGGATTCATGATTTCCTGTTGCAGGTTCTGCATAATTTATGACATTGACAGTGAGTGTAAGTGATTTGAGAATCTCAGTTATTTACCTGTTTCACTTAATGTTATTTCAGGTAGCTGTGGTACAGCAGAACAAGACTGTCCTAAGTATCCTGCTGGAAATGGGTAGAGATGTGTTAGCATCTCACTGATGACACTGAACCTGCTGAATTAGGAGGTACCAAGCAGTTGCTGCTCGGCATGATTTCATCAGCAAGAAACATTTTTCAGCTGAATAAATGGAGCATTGCAGTTGTACTACCCATTTCCCAGAAGTATCTATTTTATATGATCATATGCTGCACTGAGATCTGCTGGTAGGGTGGTGAGAAGAGCCAGTGAGCACTTGCTGAGAATACTCCCAGCTGCTGGAAAGTTATGTAAGTGACACTTTCTATTGCAAAGGAAATTAAAAAGATGTGCAATCAGAGCCAGGGAATGCACACTAAGAAATTAAAGCATACTTCTAGAAAAGATCCTTACATTCCTCACTTTGCTGCATGATATGAAGTAGTCTCATGGAAGAAGGAATATACTAAACACATAGCAGTTAAAAGCACTATTTATGAAGCTTTTAAACATGTCTATGAAATCCTGTTGGCTTCTCCTCCAACAAATTCTTTCAAAGACTTTTCTGTTAGGGTACAGAGCATGAGAGAACTAAAGTAAGGGAACTGCTATTCCCACTTTCGCACCCCAGGGAGCTTTGAGAAATCACTAGCACAAATAGTCCAGCCAGCTGGTTTAGCCAATTGGTGGTCAGTTTACATTTCCTCTAATAAGTGAACTTCTTGACCGTACATTTTAACTGAGTCATTAAGAGCTCCTTTTCCAAGTGTTTTGGCAGGCTAAAGAGGTCTGAGACTGTGAATAGACCACAACAACTAGTAAAGAGGAGAACAGACCTACTTTTAATACAGCAGAAGAAATTGATCCAGAAATCAAAGCCACAATGAAAACAAAGAAATGCAAATCTCCACCTGCAGGATATAATAGAAACTTTTATTGGAAGGGTTGCTTCTTCCATTAAAATGCAGTCACTTCAGGCATGCAACATGATAAAAGCTTTAACCACTGCTCAAGCACATTGTACAAAAAACTGTAGGAGTGAAGCATTCGGAGAACTGAAAATACAAGAGAGATTCTAGATGTACAGTATATACAAATCCCTAGTGAGAATTCAGTGTGGGTGCTCTACTCACTCTCACAGGATACCTTGAAATTTTTAATATGCATGAAAAAGAGGACCCCATGCATGTATATAAAGAAGGAATCTCCCTTATGGGAAACTGGAATACTAGCATGGGATTCATCACTAACCTCTTACAAAGCTTCAGCAGTCATCACTACCATCTCATTCAGGGAAGGACTGGATTCAAAGCTGCTAGTCTTGAGCATGCGAGGAGGTTCCAGCTGGAGGTGGCATGGCTGCAAACTGCTTATGTCACTTGAACCGTGTGAGTCAAACAGATATGTAATGAAGACTACAGTGCTTTGTCATCCTTCAGGAATCTAAGCCCTTATTCTCTGAAACTAGCTGAAAAACATGGGGAAAGTAGCCTGGCTGCACCAAAAGTGCTTTCAGAATGTGTGTGTGAACTGTGGGGCAGTTGTATATGTGCGTTAGAGGCTCTGTAGAGCTGACCATTTATCCATGACTCAACACTCATCTCACTTCTCTGCCCAAGCAGAGCCACAAGCTCAACAGGCAGTGGGAGTTAGAAGTCCTTCTTAGAAAGGGAGAGCTTCAGATCTCTCTCATATCAGCAACCCTTGTGAGCTGCTCCAGAAGCTGTCTGACTACAAAGAGGGTGTTATGCTTGGCACTAAGGGGATTAGGGGGCAAATTGGTTTTCATATTTCATCTGAGTTTCAAATCTGTCCATGTGTCAGCATGCTTTATAATAATCTCAAAAGCACCACAAAGCCAAGGTAATTCTCGTATAAATGTTAGGGCCTTTTGGGCTCTTCTGTAAGCACAGAACGGGTAGTGGACAAAAGCCAATGGAGAAGAAAAATCTCTGAGAATTATCCTCTGCAAATACTGGCTTCCAAACTCAGACAGCTGTGTCCTTATTACTGTTAATAGAAAAGAGCTATGCATGTTGGACAACATTCCCCTTTGAGTGTATACATAGCAAGCCATCTATTTATTTCTTTCTGTGGTGATGATCGTTGGAAAATGCCTATAATCCCTACTCAAATAACTGGCTTTAACTCAGATTTGGCATTCACTGTTTTTTAATGATAGAGCCACATTTGCTTGCAATGTTCCGAAAATTGCCACCAGCCAACTGGGTTGCAAACCTTTGTGGATAAATGAAAATTGTGTGGATATGGGAGTTTACTTTGTTCCAATTAGTGTGTGATGTGGATGCCTACTGGCAAATCTCCTGTTCTCCTTACTCTCAGCCCATGGCTCCCCAGAAAGAGGTGTTTAATCTTAAAGACAGGCCTTTCTTTCCTTCCATCTCTGTGTTTTGGGTTTTTTTTTAAACTCGTTCAATGACCTTTAATTAAGACAGTGACCATAAATTAAGACAGAAGCTTTCAAGATTTGTGAAAGGCTGAGATAATAGGCCCTCAAAGCAAATGTACTAAGCCTCTAGAGGCAGAAAGCTGTGCTTGGTTAACCGTCAAAACTGCCAGAACTGAGCAGGACTACAACAAGTTCTGGATTGTTGTAATCTCCCAGGGGGCACAAGATGTGAGGATGAAACTGCAGCAAAGAAAATCTCCAACAGAAGTTACCTAATATTTGCAGGAGTCTTAGCACCTGCTTGCCAATCAATAAATCCATCTAGATAAGGGCAAATCTTCTTCCTCTGCACTGATCCTGGTGTAATCCAGATTTTGTTGATCTGGATGGTCTTGACTAAATTTATACTTCATTAAATTCAAGATTCACTTCACTGAAAAGCTGAGATTAGAATCCTTCACTTCTGATTATTACTTCCACTTCACTGTACCAGCTTCTATCCAAAGATCTTACAGCACTTTAAAATCACTACTAAACCTCAAGGTCTACGTGACAAAGAGACTATCCCTTCATTTTATGGGAGTCTTAGCTAAATTAGAGGCTAGAATCAGTATCAGACACAGGCTCCCTTCCTCAAGTCAGGCACTGCAGTCTCAGAATCATTACACAAGGCATGTTGGAACTGACCTCTATAAGTCATCTGGTCTAAGCCTCCGCTCAAAGCAGGGACAATTCAGTCAGGTTGCTCAGGGCTTTCTGCAGCTGAGCTTTTGAATTTCTCCAAGGATACAACTTTTAGCCACAAACTTTATGAACCTGAATTCCAGTGTTTGACCGCCCTCACAGTGATAACATTTTTCTCCTTACATCTGATAAGACTTTCCCATGTTACAACTTTTGCCTGTTCCTGTCCATATGCACCTCTGAGATGAATTTGGCTTCATCTTCTCTACACGCTCACATTAGACAGTTGAAGACAGCAAACAAAACAATATCCTCAACAGCCTTATCTTCTTAAGGCAGAGTAAACCCACTTGTCTCAATCTCTCCTTGTGTGTTATGTGCTCCCACCCTCTAACCACCATGGTGGTCCTTTGCTATATACCCTTCAGTACGCCCATGTCTGTCTTATGCCAGGGAAGAATATGATGATTGTGAAGACAACAGCAATCCACTGCACACTGAACTCTCTCCTGGAGGTAGTTTAGAGAAAATACTTAGAATGCTTGTACATATACAGATTAGTTGCAAAACTTGTTACCAGCACTTCATCACAGCAGCAATATTTTGTGAATCTCTGCTTCATTTGCTAGAAACTGTTTAGGTGAGAGAACTACTTCATTGGATACTTACACAAGCACAGCTAGAACCAAGCCTGCCCTCTTCACACATACAGATCTGCCTATTTTTGTCCCCACTGCTTCAAGGTAAGTCTTCCTTCTTTGCACCAGAATTCAGAAATTGCCAACTAGTGCCAAAGGTTGAATACGTGGCCAGCCCAATTACCACGGCCACAGGCACTCACACCAGCTCTCCCAGTACCCATGCAAGCTCAGAAAGACACACATTCACACTGAGCATTCCCAGCCGAACTGTTCAAGCCTGGCCTGAAAAAAAACATGTTCTGTTTAGGTAATTTTTTTTTTTAAAGCAGTAAATAAATAAACAAAAAAAGGCAATGTTCACAACCAGCAGGAACACTTAATGTCTGTGGTTATTCCTGGAGCAAACTCCTGCTGTTAGGCTGCAGCAGGCACATCCCAGTGAATTTTCCATCATGTGGGCCTGCTCTAAAAGCTAAACTACATTTTTTCCTTTATCATACTACTTTCCTTTATTAGTCCCTTCCTACCACAAGGTCTTTGGTCATACTCAGTCATGCAAGACAGCAGGCACATTTCAGAAATCACAATCTCCAGCACAGATGTATGCCTAGCAAATCCTTAGCATGATTAGCATTCTAACATTTGTAGTCTTTCTAATCATCTCCAGTCAAATGCTTCAGGCAGTGTTTCATTCAGCATTTCACATCCTACCCCATGTCAGAGGGAATGAACCATGGATGGATTACATATTTCTGAAATGGTTTCTCATCCCAGGCTTCTAGATGTGAGCTTGAAATTTTGGTGGAGCAGAGTGTGATGGTATTTTGCATCTTGTGACGATATACATCCCTTATCAGCTTCAGGACACACATGACCTACTGGGCCATTAATGGATATACTGCAAATTATCAGCTACTTATTACATTTAGAGGTATTCTCCAGTCTGTGTAGGGCACATCTATTCTACACCTTTCTGGGTTCAAATCTACACCCAGGTTTTCAAAATTGCCTGGGGATATGGAAATCTGTCTTTTTTTTTCCCCCAGTTAAAATCATGCAGTTTGAAGTTGGCAATTTTGGAAGTCTTATGAATAACTCTGTAAAAGACTCTTATTCTCTTATACCACTTTTCGTCTAGGAGAAGTTAAACCTCTTGAAAATGCCAGTTAGTCAAATTGTCATGTTGCAGACAAAAATGTTTTGTTTTGTACTATTCCTCCGCTGCAAGATACCTAGTGTATTCTTGTAGAATCTGATATACTGCAGTGTCATGAAGGGCTTTAAATGTTCAGTGTACAAGTAACTTTCACTAATTTCAGCAAATTATACCTTACTCAGGAATAATCTTTCTTTTGTATGATCCACATTCACAACTTCTCTGACATTTACAATTCCAATTTCTGTCATCTTAGCCTAAGCTTTACAATGTACTTAGATCTTTTAATCAGTCAGCCTCAATAAAGCCTTTAATTTACTGTTGCTCTATACTGAGATTTCCATAAACTTATCTACATCTATCTGGCAGTAAAGTACTTACACTTAACATCAGTAGGTTGGATCCATTCTCAGCATAAAATATTGAATGACTATTCCCTCTCTGTTCTGGGATAAGAAGTATTAGTAGCACTGCCAGAAACTACCACATGCTACACTGCTTTTGACATCACAGCCTTCTATTGCTCATCTTCCATCAGATGTCCATGTGTTAGGTTATCTTTTCATCTGCTGCTGAGTTTTTAGTCCCTTAACTTCCTGACTACAACTATAGCTTTTCTAGACTTCTACGTATTACTGTTTGGTTACGATCTTCCTATTACATTTTACCTAAAGATATGTTCAGATTATACCAGAAAAACAGTTAATGCCTTTGATTCAACCAGCAATTTACCACCTAATCAGCTAATGCTTCATTTACTCAGGGGGCTGGCTGGAAAACAAGGACTTTAGTTCATTCAGACACACAGACAAAAAGGTAACAAGCTCAAAATATTAGAACAAAGCAGACATTAAAATTATTCATTTTTGTGGAAAACCAAAACCCAATCCAAACAACAGAAATGTGAGACCAAGAGGTAGATCATGGATTCATTCAAACCTAGCTCAAGTACTTTTTGTATTTCCAGTATCTGAACGTCTCATGAATGCAAACAGATTTATTCTCACTGGAGTGGCATGTTATTGATGTAGAGCTGAGGCACAGAAAAGCTAAGGAAATTTTCCAGAAGGACTTCTGAGTTTGTACAGATGCACTTGCAGGTGCCCAAAGGAAGACACCATACACACCCTGACCTTCAGAAAGCACTGAATGCCTCTGCTAGAAAACCTAGACCCCCTCAAGGGTTTCCAGCTGGTTGCTCAGATATCGAGAGTCTTCAGATAGTCAGTTCTTAAAACAATAATGAACAAAGAGGTCTGAGGTCATACTGGCAGCCTGTGGCAAAGACTGCAGGCCAGACCAGCGGGCATTTACATGCTAAATATCCACTGAGGATGAAGGTCAGTGAGAGCAAGAGACCTAACCAAGCTTCAGGGACTTGGACCTTCATTTCAGCTCTCCTGTCACCTATACTACCGCCCTACCCTCTGGACCATCCTTCTCCTCACACTGTAGCCTTATACCACAGGGCACCAGCAAATATAAGTTATGGTTGAAAAGAACCAAAAGCACAGCGGTTCGCTAGGGTTAAAACTGAAGGTGGACTTCAGCACATCTTGTCAGCCCCAACGGGCAGCATGTCCCAGCCAAAAGGCACAATGCTGAAACTACTCCCCTGAACTGGGCTGATGATGTGTAACTCTCATTCATCTTCTGGTAGCTTTATTTTCTTTGAAAAACTCTATCATCTCATTGAAGTACTACAATGGAAAGCCAGTCAGCTGGCAGATGAAGGGGTCAGAGCATGTTAAACTCCACACAACATCAGGCGGCTCTTCTATTTCTGCGTGGCAGCTCTGTCATGAGTCTGCTGTCTTAGGGACAAGACAAAGGAGCAATGCCAGCACATTACCTCTGCCTATAGAGTCTGGCAAAACATACGGTCCCTCTGGTTGATTTACACTGGCAAAAGAGCCAATTCATACTTTCTATGTATTTTGGCTTAACATCTTGGTTGTGACGTGTAACCATGGCCAATTTAGGGCTGGAACCAAGCAAAAAAGAAACAAAGCTGACCCAAAAAATATAAGGGAGCAGCCAAGAAAAATGGTGACTTCCAAGTCGTTGAGAACACTGCCATCTCTAGGTAATGAGGGTACTGAAAATGGATGCAAAAATTAACATAAGCCTGAGCAGCCTGCTGGTGCTATGAAGGGCGCTGAAAATAAATAACCCTTCCAGGTAAGGAGAGAGACTCTATCACATACTGAACTCTGCGTGCCACAGGAAGGTAGAGAAGGCATCGCCCACGCAACCTGAGTGTCTGGGGGTGCCAGCAGAAAGCTAGGCATGGACTGCCACCCACAGTCAGAACAGACACCCACAGCAAAACAAGAGAACAAACTACAGAACTAATGGACGGGGAGAGGGTACTCTTGAAGTCTGTAAATCTTCCAGCACCATAAGTGACTTAATCTTCCTCTAAGTTCTGTAATTGCCTAGTTGGTGGGACTGCCTTGCATAACAGGTATTCCACAAAGGAAAGCTCATGAAATCTGCTCCAGAGTAGACAGAGCTAACTGGTACATAGTGGCTTTAACTGATCTAGTACTGCTGAAATCCCTGGAAGTAAGACATAACAAAGGCAAATCAGCCACAAAGCCCCACATACCAAACTGCTGTTAGCAGTGAGTCTAAGGAAGCATTCAGAGATGAAGAGCAGGGGTGAGAACTCTGCCCTTGCCAGCACATGCCTGAGGATAGTACATGTCAGACTGGGCACAATTACTGCTCCTGTGAAGTGAGCCAGGTATAACCTCCTGCCAACCAGCTCTTAGTGACAACTGAAGTCTATGTATTACCTGGCTCAGAGCCCAGTGACCAGTAATCCCGAGTTCAGAGACAAAGCTTAACCAAGGCCATTAAACCAACCAAAACCTAGAGTATTGGTTAAGCCTCTTTCCCTCTGCAGCCTACAAAGCACAAGGGAGATGGGATACCTGGGTTCTTGCTACCTTGTATACCAATGCATCACACACTTTCAAGAAAGAGGGAAAACTGAAACACATCACGGAAACAGGCCAGTATGGAGATATTTTAACATTCCTGTGTCTGGATTGTGGCCTGCACATCTAACAAGACATGGACATAGTCTCTTCTGTGTTTATGCCCCTTCTCTGCATACAAACCAGTTATGTTTAATAGCACGACATGTCATTCAGCTGTCCCCCTCCACACACTACAGTGTTTCACTTCTGGTTCCCAGCCTAACTTTAGTTACCCCTAATAAGAAGGTGAAGACACTTCCACAGACAGAATCAATTTAGCTCAAGCTAAAGTTGAAAGCAAATTCAAACACTTCTGGTGGCCACAGTTTTTAATCATAAGGTAATGTTCTGATCAGATGTGTATTCTTCCCTCACAATATCTAGGAAATCCTTATCATGGTATCAAGAGTTTGGCATGAGGAAAATATGGTACCAAACTCCCTGGCCATAAGCTACTTATAGCCAGTGGCTTAGGCTCAAGACAGGTTAACTTATGCCTAATAAATTCACTGCAAAACTTCTACTCCAAGATACTAAAACCTTCACCATAGTCAATGGGGACTATTATCAGAGGTCTAAAAGTTTTTGATCTCTGGTTGACCATCCAGTTATCTACTCTGTATGACTGTAGTTCAGCCAAGTTCAGCTGTGGCTATACTGTAGTTGTGTTTATTTTATTGTCCCTTCTCACATCATCACACATAAATACAGTCAGTCAGTGATGCTTGGAAGGCATGCAGAATGATGGACTTGCTCTTATGCTACACTTTGCCATGCCCAGGAGCCTGCTATTTTTCATTCCTATATGCAGAGATGCCAGTATTCTTAATAACATGCAAGCCTTCTTGGCTTGTATGTTATATTTTTTGGTTCAATGTTACTTATTTCTTTGTGAGTAGTAGAAGCTTCATAAATAAATTAAACACTCTCCTGCGCTTTAACCACCAGCACATACTCCTCCCACACTGCACTTAGCAAGGAATGAAAGAAGGAACAATCCAAGCCACGAAAGGCTCAGTTTACCCTGCTGCAGACAGATATGTATAGCAACCTTTACTATCAAGCTAACTCCTCTGCCACAAATGGATTCGCTTCAGTGAACAGCAGCATTTCCAGCTTTCTTCTCCTTGGTAAATTCCACTGCAGGAGGACACATTTATCAATGGTCAGATTACTGTAGGAGTGACCCTGCTGATGGACCCTGCTGTAGGAACTAGCTGAATCTTGCCTTTCCTCAGCCTCAGCCCAACCTCCACGCTGGTGCAATGGTTTCCTGAGGGAGGAAGGAGCTCTGAGTGCTTTCAGACGTACCTTTTACACATGAATATTTTATGGGCAACTCGTGATTAGCTTTATGGAGATTGTTGGGGTTATGAATAGATCAGACCATTGGATCAGAAGCACTGAGGCTGGACCCAGAATTACAGTTAGGATTGTCTGGAGCTGTACAATGGGAGTTTATCCAATGCGAGAGGACTATGTTAAGTTTGCACACAGTTTGTATTTTCCACGTCTTTATTTTACCTGGTTTGTTTAGTCTCATTACATTAGATAATCGAGTGACAGCCATCTTGAATCGTGCTAAAACATAAAATGAGCACAGCATAATTAGATTGTGTCTGAAAAACTCCAGGATCAAATAACCACTAGAAGCTTTTGTAGCACAGGTATTCCTGAAGTAAATTGGAGATACTTATAAAGTATCTTAGACTTCTCTTCTCCTCTGAGCTATACAGAAACATAAACAGAAGTGCCCAGTTCCCTTACCAAGCAGTTTAGTGCACTGGGGAAGTAAATAAGTTCCACATCTCACGTTGAGCTTCACTGTTGTAGGATTATTGAACTGGGCCTTTTTCCTCCTGTTTATCTGTTTTTACAAGATACTTGTCAGATAATCTTTTGCTGACTGCATACCCCAAAAGGAAGGATATTATCATTAACAGACAACACACAAGCCAGATCCCTCCCTCTGACTCCAGATCATGCATGAGGGATATAAGGTGGCCAACAAGTGGAGGAATTAAAAGGTTGATATATTCACTCACAGCACAAGACACAGTGAAGACAGGAGCAAACCAACCAAGGAACCAGGCAACCATTCCAATTGTACAGCTATGACCATAAAATGGTGCCATTACTATAGATGCATTTCTCCCTCTGCTCCCAGCCATACTGATAGCCCACCATCACTGTAGGCTCTGCCCACAATAGACAGTTGAGGAGCCCTTCCAGTAACTAGAAATACTACATAACATATTCACTGCAAGCAGAGGCAGCTTTTATGCTGTAACTTGGAGGCGGTACACCTGATGTTAATGCTGAAGGTGGGGGCAGATGGTGGTGATCTCCTAATCAGTTCCCACCAAAGGCTGGCCAGACCCTGGGTGAAAACAAATCAGGAGGGTCTTTCATGCCTGCTTGTGGACATATGTCAACCCTGATTCAGGGCTGAGGGTTTAAACCCCAGCACTTCAGGGAGTTATCTCAGCACCTATCATCTACTTGTGAAATTATCCTTGGTACAAGCCTGAAAATGAATTCTTTCAGTTTACATAGAATGACCTGAAAACCCCAAATGCCCAACATGTTTATCTATGGCAAAGTCAGGAACTGAATGCAAAATCCTCCAACCCAAGCCTTAGCCATCAACTATAGCTTCTTCTTGCTTCAAATGCAACTTTTCTGTTCTTATGGCAACATGAGGTCCAAATTTATGTTTCTCCATACAAAACTCAACAGGAAAACCACCTTATGAATAAAGGTTACACATCATGGCCCTTAAACTAGACAGGAGTTGTCATCAATTACATATCTTTTCAGGAAGCTGCCCTCAACCTCTTGCAGACCCTTTTCTGATGCAATCTTTCTTTTTATTTCCTAGTTAATTTAGACATGATGGTAGTGCTGCCCTAGTAGGGACCATGCATAGCCTTCAAGAATTTGGGCTCTAGAATAACAAAAAAGATCGTCTCACAGAGCAAGAGGAAAAGAAGATACACAGAGCTGAACCAATAGGTTTAAAAGAAGCCAATGTCAGAAATGGATTCCATTTTTTTTTGTGTTTTAAAAGCACTTAATTTTTCTTCACACTACCCCTTCCAAGGTAAAACCTCCTTGCTGAATTTCCCTTCTTTTCTTCCTCCTGTTTCTATATGCCCAGAGAGGTCACTAGGAAAGTTACTCTTAGTGGGAAGCCTGGCTTACTGGCTAAGCCATTGGATAAGGAATTCTGAATTCTATCCCCAGAACTGTCATGGGCCTGCTGCAAGACTTGGGCACCTCCTTTCAGTTCTCTGTATTTTCATTTCCCTCCCCTCTTGTCAGACACGTACCTCTGGTTCCTTGATTTTGCTTGAAAACTCATCTAGGCATAGACTGTTCTTAATGAGGTTGCACACAGGGCAAGTCAGTACAATTGCAGGCTTGGATGTGGGTTTTGGGTATGCTTGGAATATAAACGGTAAGGATCTAAAACCCATCTGTGCAAAGGTAATGTTTTGAAGGAAAGAGTTTCACTTCATGAATGTAGGACTGGGGACTTGTAGGTGGGAAATGTACGAGGTCATGGTAGCCTCTAAGAAATGAAGAAAGCTGAAGCAATGACTATTCCACAGGTGAGGCCTTGAAGAGAAATTCTCTCTTACACTTGGAAAGAACATCTTTCCATTTCCTTGTTTTTGTGCTTCTTTCTTTGAGCTTTTATTTAAAAAAAATTAAAAAATAAAATAAAATGCATAATCTTTATCTCCTCTGACCCCCTTCCTTCTTTCTGTTTCTAGGTCATACTCATCTTGCCCTATGCTTATACCTTTCCCAACATCTCCCTTTTTGTCTTTGCAGTCTGCTTTCTGTGATGCTTCCATTCAGCCCTCTCAGATGCCTCCCCAAACCCATCATCTCCTCACATTGTGCATGTGCATTAATGGGAGAGAAAGCAAAAATAAGAGCCCACCCATTACAGTTCTTTCCACAATGCCCAGACGGATCTGCGTTTAGGCATGTTTTAAAGATCATTGTAAATCAGGAAACAGCAAGGTGGAGTGAAGGGAAATTGGAAAGAGCTCTCAGCTTATGAATATGCACTGCAAGAACACGGGCCCTCGCTCCACTTCGAGTTTGCCAACAGTTACTAGACCAAGTTCCTTGAACAAAAAGTCATTATTATGACTAACCGTTCTGTATTTATAGAGGAGCAGAATTAGAAGACAAACAGTTCAAGCAGCACTCTTGCACTAGATGTTCTTTGCTTTTTCCTGTATGTGGTGTTTTATTCTAGTGTTAATTGTGTTTATAAATCATTCCCAGCCTGCTTTGGAATGAGTTCACACAGACTTTGTGCTGTTGAAAACACAGTACATTTATACATACAAAATATAAAGCATTCAACAACCCCAGGGGTAAAAACACCATGCATCAGGAACCAAACTGACAAAAGATTTTAAAAGTAGTTATAATTAAAAAAATTGATCTGCCTCTTGCTACAAATGGCTACAGCTACCTCTGCACCACACAGAAGACTCTGGAGAAGGCAAAGGAGTCACTGACAGATGTTGGAGAGGCATTTCTGCCAGGAAAGGTTTTGTTTTCACAAAGCACAAGATAAGGAGATTAAAGAATCTTCTTACGACTGAGTGGTGAATGTGAGGGAGAAGGACTGTGGACACTTAACCCCTGTTTATGAGCATCTAGGCCACAAAGGATGAGGCCAAAAAAGCTTGAAAGAGAGAAGAAGGGCTTATATTTCTTTCCTTTTTTCTTTTTTTTTTTTTTTTCCCCCTGTTGGAATATATCAGCCCTGTGAAGGGGAACATTATTTGAACCACCCAGGGTGCACATTCCTCTGAGACTCAGGGAACGTGGAGGCTTGGCAGGCAGGCCAGATGCCAGTCTAGGACAGAGCAACCCTCTCACAGTTTTCCTACATTTCTGTCAGCTCTGGCAAAGGGAGGGATTGAAAAAATATATAAATTAAAAAAAAAAAAGAAAGCCTGTTAAATCTCATCTAACTCTCAGATCGAATTTTTCTCCTGTTTCACTTTCAAAGTCTTTTGAACAAGATCAGTGCTTCAAAGCTGAAGCTACAAATCTCCCAGGGAAGGTTCCTGTGTTTAATAAGCTGTTTTGACTGGAATTCAAAGCAAAAGTAAAGATTTCTGCTGGCCTAGCTATATAAAATGTGGCCCAGACCTGTAAACTTGTAAACTCATATCTGACCAGACAAAAATGTGTACTCTCTTAAAAACTGGACATCTGTCAGAAAAATTGGCATTAGAATAGCTCTGGTTCCCCTGCAGTCAATAGCAAAAATCTCATCATCTCTAATGGAAATACCTGTGACTAATTTTATTTGGGAAGCAAGTACTGGAAGGTGGTGCCAGAACCCCGGTATAACAAACCTGTAAATTACATAGTGCTCAGCTACTGGGCAAAATAGCTACTAGTTTACTCTTTTCAACTATTCCATCACAAAATTAACCCCTAAAGGGCTTTGTACTGTAAAAGCATGCTGAATGCTGACATGCAGGGAAGGACAGAGCCACTGAAATACCATTAACATGAGCAATGCTTATAATTAGCTAGTAATAGGATGGAGCCATAACTTGTGTGATTCAGACTTTCTTGAACAAGCTGGGTAAAATTTTGGTCACTCCTGAGGAACCCTGTCCAGGTTCCCTGGTGTCTTGTCTCCAAGGCCTTCAAGCACAAAACTGCACCTCACCCTGGTAACTGCCCCAGAAGTCCTGGAAACAGTGGATCAGGCATTTCTACCACCACTGCAGGTGGCACATGTACTTGTACTACTTCCCTTGGTGTCCACACATACAAAAATAAATAAGAAAAAAATAAATAAAAAAAAGACAATCTTCTGAAGATTTCACTAAATGAAAAATTAAATCTAACTCCAGCAGAGACTCTCTTGTTCTGACAGGTCTTGTTTTCTTTATGGTTTTTTTTCTTCCTTTAACACAAATATGATCCACCATCTGTCCAAATTCAAACCTGATGTAGACTTTCAGAAACAACTCCCAGACAACTGTGGTACTCAAATGGCAGTCTGCCCTTTCCCTTCTATTCTTGTTAATGTTTCTATTCACCAAACTTTCCCTCACAATGAAATTCTCATATTTGAAAGTTAAAGTGACAGAAGTGAACAGCCCTGTCTGAAGAAAGCATTAGTCCTCACATTTCTGCCAGCATGGATAGGAACATATATGCCTTTTGCAGGCTGGAAAGACTGCTGTAAAAGTTTCCAAAATCCACCTGTTTTGATTAGTACGATTTTCATGCAGCAGGTCAGACACAGTAAAATACAGGCATTTCATTTCCCCTTTGATTTCATGCTTCTTTTCCACTAACTGTCCCATTTCCTGATTCATCTACATCAAAGTTAGCAAAATGAAAATAATCCTGGAAATCCACAATACAGTTGATAAAATAACTGAGGTTGATCAATTTGCTAAGAAAAGAAGGACCAGTTGTAATTTTCAAAGGACTGGACAGTATACATGCTCATTTTTACACTAAACTCACCAGTTATCCCAGGATTTCAAAACTCCTCATTAAAAAAACAAAGGCTTTTAAATTTCCCGGTGGGTATTACTACTAGTGCTGGTTAGAAAATACGTTTTTCCCACCTTGGAACATAATGAGGACAATTATTCAAGTACAGAAAAACATGCTCCCAAAAAGTTGGTTTTAAATCTAGACTCTCAGAGCTCCCATGAAGCATCATAGTCTCCTCACTAGGGAAGCAAACAAAGTACATAATCTGAAACCATGTCCTGCCAGCAATTTCAGACAATAGGACAGAATCAGCCCAGAGGACAAGTCAGTTTTAGCTCTTGTGTTGTTCTGCATCAGCATTCAAAAAATAAATGTCTTGAGTTAAATGCAGTTTCTTAGTCTAAAGACAGGCAAGATTCTCTATTGAAAGCTCCTATCTTCTGCTGTTTGGCTTTTTTTTCTTGTCAAAGACCAGTCCTATTTCAAAAAAGATTTTGATAAAACTCTTCAGCCAATTAGCTACATGTAATAATAGATAAAACCATCACTTTATCATTAGGACAACTGAAACAAAGAAATAAGTGGCGGTTATAGATTAACTCTATGGTAGACCTGTGGGCTGTATCTCCAGCACTTACGCTGAGCAGCCAGCAGTGATCAGTCTGATCATGATTTACAGATTCCAAGTTTGGCATTAAAAACAAAAAATAAAAAATCCTTCATAACATGACATTATCAAAGACAAGCAAGCCACATGGATATAATCTAAATCTCCCTTAAATTTGAGTATCACAGGAGCAGAGTGGAGTCCCTCAGGGATCAGTGC